>NC_141021.1:590000-715000 GCF_052040795.2 Danio rerio | reverse complement strand
CACTTCATTAGAGTAACAGCGAGCCAGTCCTCAACATACCACATGTCTTAAGCAATGAAGTGCTTTATCAGTTACCTACGAATCGTTCTCCATAGTAAACAAAGGACACGTCTTTTTCCTTGTCTTTCCTCTTCCACTCGATGCGAGGGTTGGTGTCTTTCTCAGTCTTGAACTCGCAGGAGAGCTCTGCGTCTGTGGACAGAGACAGATTTTAGAGCTCATCCTGCAGGTATGACTGACGTCTGCATGGAAAACTGACTCAAACTCACCTGAGAACTCGTGCACCTCCACTTTAGGATTGCGACTGCTGACGGTGACGGGAGACACAGGGACGCCTGAAACACACATCATGAGGATGAATGCACACAGATGGACGGTTGTGATGCGTTTAACGGTCATCAGCAACTGTAATAATAGAAATGTGTGAACGTTTATAAAAGCTGTATCGTTGCAGCAAATTACAGAAAAACGAATGTTACGTTAAGACACGTTGTGTCTTCTGGCTGTCGTTATAAGTCTTTTACAATTTTTTCCTCTTTCTAAAACTCTTGATAACACTATCTTTGATTTTTTTCTTCGTAATTTCAAAAAACAAATCCTCGAGAGGGCGCTGTCTACTGTTTTGTAAGTCTGTAATACGTAACTTAGGGAACGTTTTGTTGTACGTTTCAGATACGAAATCCACTAAAGGGCGCTGTCTACTTTTGTGTAAGTCTGAAATACGTAACTTAGGGAACGTTTTGTTGTAAGTTTCAGATATCCACTAGAGGGCGCTGTCTACTTTTTTGTAAGTCTGTAATACGTAACTTAGGGAACGTTTTGTTGTACGTTTCAGATAAGAAATCCTCTAGAGGGCGCTGTCTACTTTTTTGTAAGTCTGTAATACTTAGGGAACATTTTGTTATACAATATGGACAAAAATCCACTAGAGGGCGCTGTTTACTTTTGTGTAAGTCTGTAATACGTAACTTAGGGAACGTTTTGTTGTACGTTTCAGATAAGAAATCCTCTAGAGGGCGCTGTCTACTTTTTTGTAAGTCTGTAATACTTAGGGAACATTTTGTTATACAATATGGACAAAAATCCACTAGAGGGCGCTGTTTACTTTTGTGTAAGTCTGTAATACGTAACTTAGGGAACGTTTTGTTGTACGTTTCAGATAAGAAATCCTCTAGAGGGCGCTGTCTACTTTTTTGTAAGTCTGTAATACCTAGGGAACGTTTTGTTATACAATATGGACAAAAATCCACTAGAGGGCGCTGTTTACTTTTGAGTAATTCTGTAATACGTAACTTAGGGAGCGTATTGTTGTACTTTATAGACAACAAATCCACAAGAGGGCGCTGTCACCGTTTTGTGAATCTGAAATATGTTACTGACAATACATTTTGTTGCACGTTTCACATGGCAAATCCACTAGAGGGCGCTGTCTACAGTTTTATGAATCTGAAATGCATTATTAAGATATATTTTATATATATTAGAAATATATTAGAGGCCGCAGTTTTGAAGTAAATCCCAATTTTGTTGCGTTTCAGAGACACATCTTCCTTGTACACGTTGACATGAAGCCAGTGTTTGCTATACAGATCTTTTCTCTTTTAAATGGTGTAAGCCTGTTTAATATATGGTGTTCTGAGGCTTGTATTTCTAAAGAGCCTGATGTGTTATTGTGTCTGAAGACTC
Source organism: Danio rerio (assembly GCF_052040795.2). Lineage (NCBI taxonomy): Eukaryota > Metazoa > Chordata > Actinopteri > Cypriniformes > Danionidae > Danio > Danio rerio. The sequence goes on along the minus strand of NC_141021.1, from coordinate 713,314 downwards.
CCAGTGGGATCAACCGCCACTATACAGACGTCTAAACATAGAGCACTGCATTATCAGCGTCTCCTGTAGCGAATACTCTCCAGCTTCTGTGTGTTTGTGGCTAAAGTTGGCTCTATTTAACGCACAGGAAGAGGAAGCAGGTGTTTCCCTTCCTGAATAGCATGACATTCATTGTTGGCCTTCCTGTCTCTGATTGTGTTTTGAGTGTAGCGCAATGAAGAGCGCGACCCGCAGGAGATGCAGTTCATAGCACTGATCAGAGCACACGCCTATTGTGTTGTGATGAAAGCAGTTCAGACTCTATCAGTCATTACAGATCGGCTTATTTTACAGTATATAGTGAAATCAGGGAATTAAATACACTTTAAGACCTTTTAAGACTCTTTCTAGGGTTGCACAATATGAATAGTTTCAGCATCGATATCACAGTGTGCGCATACGCAATAGTCACAACGCAAGATACGCAATTACACCTGTCCCAATAATCAATATACCGACTCACTGTGCAATACTTGAACATCACCTCAATACACTTTTGGTGCTGCAATGAATATTTACAAATTCACAAATACTATTAAAGCCATTTTACAAGGACATTTACATTCTACCCTCCCAGTGTCAAAGTTTCTACTTGTAAATGTATTAAATAGGATGTTTAATAGGACATAAAGTCGCGCATTTCCACTTTTAACATCAAATTACATCATCTAAATAACCTTTCATTCATTTTCATAGCTTAGTCCCTCAATTAAACAGGGGTCACCACAGCGGAATGAACCACTAACTATTCCAGCATAAGTTTTACACAGTGGATGCCCTTCCAGCTGCAACTCCTCACTGGCAAACACCCATACACTCTCATTCACACACATAAATGTATGATACGGACAATTTCGCTTACTTAATTCCCCTATAGCGCATGTGTTTGGACCGTGGGGGAAACCGGAAACCTACGCCAACACGGGGAAAACATGCAAACTCCACACAGAAACACCAACTGACCCAGCCGAGACTCAAACCAGCGACCTTCTTGCTGTGAGGCCAACCACTGAGCCACCGTGTCGCCCAACTACAAAATGTAACACCATGTAAAATAGCCAGACTTCTTAATACCTTTAAAGTGTCTCTAAATCAACGTTTAATCCTTATTTAAGAGCCCTGGACAGCCTGCATTAATAAACGAGCACATCATTGTGTCGTTCTCTGCGCATCTACAACATGATAATGACGTGCAGACACTGGACCTCGTGTCATTGTTCTTTCCTGGCAGATTAATTAAGCAGGACTGCTGCTGATCAAACACACCGAGGTGTTCCTGTTTCTTCGTTTAAAGGAGAAGCCGTCATTTACGTGTGCTAATCATTTCAGTAATGCACAGTGCTCAGGCACAGGTTTACATTAATATTTACTCCAGGATGCTTTAGTAAGGTATTCCTGCATTTACATACGATTAATCAGTAGTAAAGACACAACTGATGCACTAATCTAACAAGATCAAAGTCCAAAAACTGCCGCACACAAATTAATACGGTAAAATATTACAATTGTTTTCATTACATATTTTTAAAAATGTAACTATTAAATAAAAATGAAATAAGTCGGAAAAATCAAGAGAAAGCATAAAAAATATTACATTAAGTTGAAATTTAGTACTTAAGAAAGGGAGAATGTCAATCAAAGTGTTTCTGCAGACAGTTTTAATCAAGTCTGATTATAATCAACACAATTAACTTATGTTGACCATTATAGACTGCAGATATTGACACACTATTGAGTTTAAACCCCACATACAAGGGATTTCTGCATTGTAGGGGCTCTGTAAATAATACAAAATCTATATTTGGTCAAATCTAGAGCTTTGAAGGATAGAGACAAAGAAGAAAGATTTCCAATGACAATTAATGAGTATTTTAGGGCCAAACTGTGATCCTTAAACAAGCTTTAATATGAAGAAGAGTCAAATGATCCTTATTTGAAATATTCCGGGAAAGATTTCTGGACTATTTTTACACTCAGTGATGTTTGAGAGACTGTTTTCTAGGAAATCACAGACCACAATCATTAATATTTCCTAAAGTCCAAGGGAAATTTACAGCTAAGGATACACTTCTAATGCTTAAAACTGCTATTTCAAAGAGTTATTTGACTGTATGCGGCATTAATAATCACACTTTCTGCTCCAGTTTAAATCTGAGATGATGTTTGAGTAATTCTTCAGTCAGCACACAGACACGTGCATGCTTTAAGTCTGTACTACATTAAAATGTACTGTTTATTTTGCCAGCACACATGATTATTCATCCATTTTCCTTCAGCTTAGTCCCTTATTTATCATGGGATTCCACAGTGGAATGAACCAGCAACTATTCCAGCATAAGTTTTACACAGCGGCTGCCCTTCCAGCGTCAACCCAGTACTGGGAAACACACTCATTTACACACACACTCATACACTACGGCCAGTTTAGTTAATGAGTTCCCCTATATCACGTCTTCCGAAACCGGAGCACCCGGAGGAAACCCATGCCAACACGGGGAGAACATGCAAACTCCACACAGAAACACCAACTGATCCAGCCGGGACTCAAACCAGCAACCTTCTTGCTGTGAGGCAGCAGTGATCCACCATGCTGCTCCACACATGGTTAGTCTTAAAAAAAATAATGATCTGAATAAATGTTTTGGTCATCTCTAATCAAAATCACTCTGGAATCCTTCTCTGATTGGGTGAAATATGCTTAGCCACGCCCCTCAAACCAATAGTTAGGTTATATGCACTATATTATTTAAGTTTTATTTTCCAATAGTACTTGTTTTTTTATATTAAATGCCTAATTTTTTAATTAAAGTCTTCCTGAGATCAATATTTATAATAGTTTATTTTGCCAACACAAAAAAATTAAAGTGAACAATTAATCTATGCAAATTAATCAATAAAATAATTAATAATTAAATAAATGAATAAATTAGTTTGTTAATCTTTAAACCAAATCTGCCCATCTGCAGAATGACAGTCCTTCTCTGATTGGGTGAAATATGCCTAGCCAACCACTAGTTTGTTCAATAAACAGCGAGAGGCGGAGCTCAGACATAAAACCCCGCCCCCCTTACTCAATATTCAGTTTTAAATCTGTCTCCATACTGAAATTAAAGTCTGCAGCAACTTCTGAACTCTTAAGATAAAGAAGGAGACGTTTAGACGAGTGTTCCTGCTGCTCTTTAACACACACACTGCTTCATGTTTGGATCGACGTGGCGGTGGAGAAATGAAGATTCTTTCTGTGAACGCAGATTTCTAGCAGGAGTGTGTTATCAGGTGTGTGTTGCTGAACTCGACCTTGTACCTGCAGTTTATCATGCAGTGTTTGAGGAGGAATCCACACTGATGGACACACTGTTTCAGTCTGACACACACACACACACACACACACTAATCAGTACTCAATTACACAAACACACTAAAAAAAACTCATATACACACACTTATGCACACACACACACACACACACATATATATATATAATGCATACACACACCAGATACCATACACATATACACTCATGTGTACACACACACACACACACACTCACACACACACACACACACACACACACACACACACACACACACACACACACAATAATTAGTAGTCAATTATACAAACTCTTACACACTAATAAAAACAAATATATACACACATCTGAGATACACACACTTACACTCATATACACTCAACACACTTCAACACTCAATTACAAAACTCACACACACACATACACTCATGTACACACACAAGAAGATACACGCATTTACACTCATAAACACAAACACTGACATGCAGCTCACACATGCACTCACTGAGCATACATTAAGATCAGATACACACACACACACTCACACAAACATACGCACACATAATGGCACTCATACACACTGACAAACTCATACACCATCTCACACTTACACGGACACTCTTTCTCATACATACACACACACACACACACACACACACACACACACACACACACACTTGTGCATTTATACATTTTCATCTGATTCACGAGTCTTTCCTAAACAAATGAACACACAAGGTCAAAAATGTACTGGTATTGCTATACATGTGGGGACATTTGGTGCCCACAACGTGAGGAATACAAGGTACACTCAAACACACACACACACACTGACATGCAGGCACACATGCACACTCTGACACACATAAACACCTGTCAGGGCTGATGTCCTGAGTCAGCAAACACACACACACACACACACACACACACACACACACACACACACATCTGCACTCATCTTTGCCTTCCAGAGACTGACGCCAGCAAACATCAACAACAACCCCAGCAGACGATTCTCCACTAGTGCTGCACAATATATGCCTTACAATGACTTGCCCAATTACCCTAACTTTACCCTAATTACCCTAGTGAAGCCTTTACATGTCACTTTATCTAGTGTCTTGAAGAATATCTAGTCTAATATGATGTGCTGTCATCAAGACAAAGAGGAAATAAATCAGTGATTAGAGATGAGTTATTAACACTATTATGATTAGAAATGTGCTGAAATCACTTTGGATTATTTGGACATCTTGTAAACTTGACAACAGTGTGAATGAGTTAAGTTGATCTCGCTGTTGTTGTGTTGATCAGTGTGTGTTTTTAAGTTTGTGGAGCACAAGAGACCCAAAGAACAAAGACCCTCTGTGTGTGTGTGTGTGTGTATGAGTGTGTGTGAAACTCTGCCTGGAACAGCTGGTACAGACACACCCCACACACACACACACACACACACACACACACACACACACACACACACGTCACTTCATCACAAGTGTGTCTGGGATCTGATGGAGCTCGGTGTGTTTGTGCAGAATGGACCGCGTTATTAAAGCGCAGCCAGAATCAACAGATGCACAGAATGTGAAGATGACCACCCAAACCCAAACGCATCTCCAGAACTCTCCGCATGTGGTCTCCTGGAGCAGCACCAGGACATTCCCTCACAAATACCAGGGTTAATCACAGAAATACCACAGTCTGCTGCTACTGCTGGGGTTTACTTTCAGATGATCTGCCCAAACTGGAGCTCAATGTTGGCTCATAACCTTTGACTTGGCACCCCATCCCATCTGAGAGTGTTTAGAGAGTCATTTCAAATGTAATATAACCCTTTATTTGTTTGTTTTATTATTAAGCTACAAAAAAAGCTATCTGGAATTAAACGTGTAATTTAAATGCTGTTAATCAATCAGATTGTGTTTAAAATGTACACACGACACATAGATTCTGCTTGACTAGTGTGGTCAGCATTGAACTCCACTGCGTTATAAATCTGACTGTTTATGTTTTTATTGCAATAAGTAATCATTTTAAACAGATATACTGCATTAGTTAATGCGATTCAAAGTAAAGTTTTCAATTTATTTTTAATATTATGAAATTAATTAGGAAATCACCCATGGCAACTTTAATGTAAAAGAGTTTGCTATATTTATATTTACTTTGGCTCACGGCTGTCAATGATGTTTGCTTTTTGGCCCCATGATGCAACTCTAAAAATATTATTACAGACATTTACTGAATTTATTAATATTATTCATTTGCAAATATAGTCAACATATAAATGCAAATACATAGTTGTTTATTATTATTATTATTCAGATATTTCATTTTCAGATATATGATGTACGAGTTTCCTAAACCTCACAATTTACAGTAAATTAATATAAAAGTTAATTAAAGAAATTTACAGAACTTTTAATGTTGTTAATTTGCAATTATATCCAAGCCATAAATAAAAACAAATAAATGTAAATTCACCAAAATTGGGATGAATATAAACAAACAAGAAAAACATTTATTATTTTCAGTAAATATTTTTAACCCAGCAGTTGGGTTTGTGCATATTTGACCAAAATTTTGTTTGAAGGTAAACAGTTTTTTTTGAGGAGTACTTAAATACATTAAGTATTTATTATTAATATTATTATTATTCCCAGGTTTAAGTTTCCTAAATTGCATGATGTTAATGAAACAAATCTTATTACAGAAATTTACAGAACTTTTAATTTTGTTAATTTGCAATTATGTCCAAGCCATAAATAAATACAAATAAATGTAAATGTCCCAAAAATATGAACAAACAAGAAATATTTTTTATTATTTTGTGCATATTTGACCCTTTGAGACTAAACAGTTTTTAAATACAGTATTTATTATTAATATTCTCAAGTTTTAAGTTTCCTAAACTTCATGTTAATGAAAAAACTCTTATTACAGAAACTTATAGAACTTTTAATGTCATTAAAGTGCAAATATATCAAAGCCATACATATAAAAATAAAAAATTGCACCAATATTTGCATAAAATATAAGCAAACCAGACTGCTGCATTAATCAAAAACATATATTTAAACATTATTAACCCAGCAGCTGAGTTTTATTGACTCAAATACAAGTGAATCTAATAAATATATCTAATCTAATTAATGAGTTATTGTAAGCCAACAAAAAGTCCAAAAATGGACAACCCCAACTCAATGGGTTAAAATGTAAAGTGTCATTTAAATTCAATTGAAAAAGATTAACCCAACACTGGGTTACGACAACAACACAGCATTCTTAAAAATTGCACCAAAATATTTTATGCAAAATGAGCTACTATTTTGACCATATTAATGAGATAATTAGATATGAATATTCATTTATTAGATATGAATATTTTAATTACCCGAATTAAATCTAACTAATAACTCAAAACTAAAGTCACTGTTCACATTATTAACACAGTGATGTTGAGGGATTTCTCGCCAGATTATAACTAAAGCCCTGAGAAGAACAAAGCGCTGTGCTGATAATGCAGATTAGCTTTAATGAGATTAGCATATTCTCCCGGAGTTTACATGCTGTTTACCAGAGTAATGTTGAATAACATGATGAGCACACACACACACACACACCGCGCTTTCTGCTGCTCTGGGGTCAGGCTTTACAGAGTGTGTGTGTGTGTGTGTGTGTGAGCGTGCAGGTGAATGAACACCTGAGGAGCAGATAAACAAACTCTGCTTCATTACACACACACACACACACACACACACACTATATATATATGGCATCTGACAGAAACAAAAGCATTACTGAGAGCGGCTAATCTGCTTCGCTGAAGGAGATAATGAGACTTTAAGGAGATCACATGGAACAAAAGCACTTACTGTGAATTAATATCAGCAGAGACACGCACACCAGCATTTTCTCCACAGTGGACGAACTTTCAGGAGAATCCGAGAAAACGAGAGCTGGAGGAGGAAAAGCGCTGGAGTCCAGAAAACCGCTGATGGTCAAACTCTCACTGACTGAGCTGTGCTGGAGGAGCGAGAGCGCGCGGGTCCTGCGCGTGTGTGCGCGCATGTGTGTGTGTAGAGACTGAGAGGGCGGGAACAACACTAATCACACACTCACACACACGAACAAACACATGTAATATACCGTTCTCATTGTCTAAAGTTTGTAGAGTGATAATGAAGGATTAAAAAACACCACAGTAATTTATAGTAAACACTACTTCTACCGTACTATAGTAGTGTATCTAATCTGTTGATGGATTCTCCAGCATACTGTTGTTGTATTAACTATGGTAAACTGATAAACTGTAATAAATACTGTAGTATACTTTAGTTTTCCCTACAGTAAACTGTGCTGTACTGTAGTAAAATATACCCTGAAGTTGTATTGGGTCATTTGTTTATATCACTGTAGTTGTTGTGTTACCATAGCGACTTCAGAAAAACCACAACACATTCATTAGAATCACAACAGGGTACTATTCTTGTGTTTCCCTAGCAACTATAGAATCACCGCAACAGATCAATTACAATAGTTGTTGTGTTACCATAGCAGCGGTGGAATCACCACAACAGATAAATTACTACAGGGGTCGTGTTACCAAAGCAATCGTAGAATCACCGCAGCAGATCACTTACTGTAGTTGTTGTTACCAAAGCAACTGTAGAATCACCACAACAGATTAATTACTATAGTTGTAGTATTACCATAGCAACTGTAGAATCACCACAGCAGATCAATTACAATAGATGTTGTGTTACCATAGCAACTGTATAATCGCCACAGCAGATCAATTACAATAGATGTTGTGTTACCATAGCAGCTGTGGAATCATCACAACAGATAAATTACTACAGGGGTCGTGTTGCCATAGCAACTGTAGGATCACCGCAGCAGATCACTTAATGTAGTTGTTGTTACCATAGCAACTGTAGAATCACCACAACAGGATAATTACTGTAACTGTTGTTACCATAGCAACTGTAGAATCACCCCAGATTAATTACTACAGTGGTTGTGATACCATAGCAACTGTAGAATCATCACAACATCAATTACTGTAGTTGTTGTTACCATAGCAACTGTAAAATCACCACAACAGATCAATTACTGTAGTTGTTGTTACCATAGCAACTGTAGAATAACCACAACCGAATAATTACTGTAACTGTTGTTACCATAGCAATTGAAGAATCACCCCAGATTAATTACTACAGTGGTTGTGATACCATAGCAACTGTAGAATCATCACAACAGATCAATTACTGTAGTTGTTGTTACCATAGCAACTGTAGAATTGTTTTGATTAATTCAAGGACTTCACTATAGGTTCAGAAACAATACAGTGGTGTTTTGGTGGGTGTAGTTAAAGTCCAGTCATCTTCATTTCCACAATTTTAACAATGTCAAAGCTGCTTTACATAGACGACCAGACAAAAAGCTATTACATATTTCAGATTTTGGAACATTCAGCATATAGGACATGTGGAGATGATTCACAGATACAGCAGCTGATTGGCTGAGCTCACACCTCTGTTCTGTGTGCCTCTAGGTGAGTGGGCTTGACAAACCACCTGTAGGATACGCTCATCCTCTTGCAGCAGGCACTTTTTAGAAGGTTTGTATAGCTGAGATTTATTTATATATATATATATATATATATATATATATATATATATATATATATATATATATATATACACACACACAAAGAGAGCTTTATTTTCTATAGCTGTACTCTCTATATCTACTTTTAATATTTTATATTGTACTTATTTATAGCTATAGCTTCTATTTTTATATGTAATATTGTGTTTTATACTCTATATTTTTTGTAAGGTCACAGGTGTTTGTATAGGCATGTAACTGCACATCATACAGCATAAGACAGTGTTTGTGATGAATAAACTGTTAATTTGACTTGTGTGTGAGGCATCAGCATGTTCCTGACAACTGTAACGTCTGCATTACACAACATTCTTCATCCAGCATATCTGACGTATCTGAGACGCTCATCTACCCAAAACTGCTGCTCTATTGGGCTCGATTCAAATAAAGTGTGTGTGTGTGTGTGTATGTGTGTGTGTGTCTCTCACACACACACAACAGCTGGTCACCCCAGGCCTGTCCAGTATCAAGTTTCCTCCACGAGTCAACATGTGATGCATTAAACATCTGAGCATCAAGTTAAGACAGGACACTGCAGCAAAACATGTCGATCACACATCATCATCCCGTCTCCAGCTCATCCAACATCAATATCGTCACACAGGTTGATCGAGTTTTCCTAATGAGCGATCACTGATGTTAGAATATCTCATTAACAGTAGTAATGACAGCGCCACACCGTATTTATTTACTTAAACATTACAGAGGAGAAACCTCGACTGGGATTTATTCAACAAGGTTTGTGCAATATCATTAAGCTTTATTAGATATGTGTTATACAGCCTATTGATGTTTAATAATGTTCTGTAATTAACAAACTCAAAAATTTATTTTGTTTATTGTATTTTATACATTAATAAAACAAAAAATGATTAAAAAACAAACCACAGTAAAATATTTCAGTCTTGAAACTCTTGGTATCGATTTAGAAAGAAAATAATTGGTATCGGTGGGAACTCGGTGGCTCAGTGGTCAGCACAGTGGCCTCACAGCAAAGAAAGTCACTGGTTTGAGCCTCGGCTGGGTCAGTTGGTGTTTCTATGTGGAGTTTGCATGTTCTCCCCGTGTTGGCGTGGGTTTCCTCCACTATAGGGGAATTGATCAACTAAACTGGCTGTAGTGTGTGTGTGTGTGTGAATGAGTGTTTCCCAGTACTAGCTGGAAGGGCATCCACTGTGTAAAACACATGCTGGAATTGTTGGCGGTTCATTACACTGTGGCAACCTGACTAATTAAGAGAACCCAAAACAAAGACTAATGAATGACTGAGTGAATATGTCTCCATCTGCAGAGCTGTACACTGAACACTGGATTAAACCGAGTTAAAGACTGCTGTTTGATTTAGTCGGCACATTTAGAATGACCACTGATCAACTCTGCTCAACATTCCTCTATAAACCAGAAGACTAAACTGATGGAGAAACACGATTTCTAGCAGTTGAAAATAAATGAGGTGAATGATCTAAACAAACCTCCAGGAGGAACATGATCATATTATAGATGAATATTCAACTGAAGCGTCTGGTGTGTGTGTGTGTGTGTGTGTGATCAGAATATAGACAGAATACAAGTGTAGTATTTGCTGAATTAAAATGCCAAAATCCACAAACACACACACACACACACACAAGAAAGTAGCCTGGAGCGTATTGCCCCAAACTGTGCTGGGTTAAAATAATCAGCAGCTCCTCTGGCATTTAAACACACACACACACACACAGAGCGAGAGAGAGAAAGTGAGGGAGAGAGAGAGAAAGAGAGAGAGAGGGAGAGAGAAAGAGAGAGAGAGGGAGAGAGAAAGAGAGAGAGAGGGAGAGCGAGAGAGAGAGTGAGAAAGAAAGAGAGAGAGAGGGAGAGCGAGAGAGAGAGTGAGAGAGAAAGAGAGAGGGAGAGAGAAAGAGAGAGAGAGGGAGAGCGAGAGAGAGAGTGAGAGAGAAAGAGAGAGAGAGGGAGAGAGTGAGAGAGAGAGAGAGAGAGAGAGGGAGAGAGAAAGAGAGAGAGAGCACCTGTCTGCATGCGACAGACGCAGCAGCTGCAACACTCCTGACAGTCACACTCACTTCTACAACACTGCCTTTGTCTTCAGCCGGACAAAGTGCTGACTGCTTATTTTGCGCACACACACACACACACACCAAACTTTCCCACACCCACACACCAGATCTGACCAGTCAAGGCTAAATGCACACGCGCACACACACCCACATACACACACACACGCACTCTCACTAACTCCCCTGTGATACACACACACACACTCTCTCTCTCCCTCACACACTTTTACACACAAACACGCTCTCTCTCTCTCTCTCTCTCACACTCAAGCTCAATCACACATAGTCTTTATTGCTCTCTCACTCACACAAACTTAGAAACTCTCTCTCTCTCACACACACCAGATCTGACCAGTCAAGTCTCTCACACACTCTGGCATAAACACTCACATAAACTCAATCACACAGTCTTTCTTTCTATCTCTCTCTCTTACACACACACACACACACACACACACACACACACACACACACACACACACACACACACACACACACACACACACACAGTATTAGACATGTGGTCAACACGTTTATTCAACAATATCATACAAACACTGAATGCTGAGGGGGGGGCGGGGGGATTATGGTAGAGGGGGTGGAGTCACAGAGGCAGCAGGTGGAGTCTCTGTGTTGAAAGGAGGAGCCTCTGTTGAAGATGAGGGAAGCTCCACCTGTAAGAGCAGAGAAATGTCCATGTAGAATTAGTTTTATATTCATATTTAGATTTATCATTTTACTTTATTGATTAATATTTTTAACATTAATAGTTTAATTGAATAGTCTGAATTTATCTCGTTTTTCAGCGATTCTGTCATGTTAAAGCATCACCCTGAAGTTGTTGCAGGTTTTGTTTCAGTATGATGATGTATTTACAACTAAATATTAATATTGGGAAGGGGCGGGGTTTATTTTTTAGCTCCGCCTCTGTCGTCGTTCTGTCGTGAAGTGAAATGACTGCCTTGAAGGGTCTTTGGTACAGATGAAAAAAACTTTCACTTTTGGCTCGTTTCCACTGGCTGGTACAGTACGGTACGGTACGGGTTGGTGCGGGTCACCTTTATCAGGCTTGCGTTTCCATTAGCAAGGGTCTCCTTTTGGTGGGCGTGGTGTATGTGGTGTATGTGTATGTGGTGTGGCTCGTGAAAACTACGAGGCACAGGGTAAATCTGCTCTACTCCATGGCTTTGTGGCTGTTCATCAAGACGACGGCAAGGTTTGTTTGAGCGCTGGTCGACCATGGCTCGTTATTAAATGTATATGTAATTCTGCTGTCATCTCTCGCTGTGTATTTCAAACATGGCGGCTCTTTTGTTTTCATTCTGGCTTGTTGCGCAAGCGAATGACGTTTCTCTGTAAACCAATAGCGTTCAGCTGCCCGTCTCGCTCCGCCTTTTAGTACTGTTTCGAAAGGGTGCTGAAAAACTGCTATGGTACAGTTCGGTACACCTTTTGACAGTGGAAACGGCCATAAAAGCGTATCAAACCCAACCGTACCACTCATTTAAGACCAACACTAGGCGGCAGAGAATTAAACACAATAATACTTGATGAACACTTGATTTCTGTTGGTGTTTAAGTGTAGTTTATTGGCTGTACCTGTGTTCTGCTCTTAAACCTGTGACTGATGCTGTGTTTTATTTAGAAATGTTGTGCAATATTCACACACACACACACACACACACACACACACACACACACACACACACACACACACACACACACACACACACACACACACTTACCAGTCTCTCTGCTCTTTTCCGCAGCTTCCTCCAGACTGTATGATGAGCCTGAAAGTGTGATCAACACTGAGAATGAAGCAGACACACACTAAAGCTGAAGAAAACTGGACTTTAAATCAAGAATGAGGAGATCTGCTCATCACAACTGACCTGAGCATCTGCTGTGTGTGTGTGTGAGAGAGAGAGAGAGAGAGAGAGAGAGAGTGTGTTTGTAAGTTAGATTATGTGTATGTGTGTTTGTGAGTGAGTGTGAATGTGTCTGAGAGTGAATGTGTGTGTGTGTGTGTGTGTGTGTGAGAGAGAGAGAGAGAGAGAGAGAGTGTGTTTGTAAGTTAGATTATGTGTATGTGTGTTTGTGAGTGAGTGTGAATGTGTCTGAGAGTGAATGTGTGTGTGTGTGTGTGTGTGTGTGTGTGTGTGTGAGAGAGAGAGAGAGAGAGAGAGAGAGTGTGTTTGTAAGTTAGATTATGTGTATGTGTGTTTGTGAGTGAGTGTGAATGTGTCTGAGAGTGAATGTGTGTGTGTGTGTGTGTGTGTGTGTGTGTGAGAGAGAGAGAGAGAGAGAGAGAGAGAGTGTGTTTGTAAGTTAGATTATGTGTATGTGTGTTTGTGAGTGAGTGTGAATGTGTCTGAGAGTGAATGTGTGTGTGTGTGTGTGTGTGTGTGTGTGTGTGAGAGAGAGAGAGAGAGAGAGAGAGAGAGTGTGTTTGTAAGTTAGATTATGTGTATGTGTGTTTGTGAGTGAGTGTGAATGTGTCTGAGAGTGAATGTGTGTGTGTGTGTGTGTGTGTGTGTGTGTGTGAGAGAGAGAGAGAGAGAGAGAGAGAGAGTGTGTTTGTAAGTTAGATTATGTGTATGTGTGTTTGTGAGTGAGTGTGAATGTGTCTGAGAGTGAATGTGTGTGTGTGTGTGTGTGTGTGTGAGAGAGAGAGAGAGAGAGAGAGAGAGAGTGTGTTTGTAAGTTAGATTATGTGTATGTGTGTTTGTGAGTGAGTGTGAATGTGTCTGAGAGTGAATGTGTGTGTGTGTGTGTGTGTGTGTGTGTGTGTGAGAGAGAGAGAGAGAGAGAGAGAGAGTGTGTTTGTAAGTTAGATTATGTGTATGTGTGTTTGTGAGTGAGTGTGAATGTGTCTGAGAGTGAATGTGTGTGTGTGTGTGTGTGTGTGTGAGAGAGAGAGAGAGAGAGAGAGAGAGAGAGTGTGTTTGTAAGTTAGATTATGTGTATGTGTGTTTGTGAGTGAGTGTGAATGTGTCTGAGAGTGAATGTGTGTGTGTGTGTGTGTGTGTGTGTGTGTGTGTGTGAGAGAGAGAGAGAGAGAGAGAGAGTGTGTTTGTAAGTTAGATTATGTGTATGTGTTTGTGAGTGAGTGTGAATGTGTCTGAGAGTGAATGTGTGTGTGTGTGTGTGTGTGTGTGAGAGAGAGAGAGAGAGAGAGAGAGAGAGAGAGAGAGTGTGTTTGTAAGTTAGATTATGTGTATGTGTGTTTGTGAGTGAGTGTGAATGTGTCTGAGAGTGAATGTGTGTGTGTGTGTGTGTGTGTGTGTGTGTGAGAGAGAGAGAGAGAGAGAGAGAGAGAGAGTGTTTGTAAGTTAGATTATGTGTATGTGTGTTTGTGAGTGAGTGTGAATGTGTCTGAGAGTGAATGTGTGTGTGTGTGTGTGTGTGTGTGTGTGTGTGAGAGAGAGAGAGAGAGAGAGAGAGAGAGTGTGTTTGTAAGTTAGATTATGTGTATGTGTGTTTGTGAGTGAGTGTGAATGTGTCTGAGAGTGAATGTGTGTGTGTGTGTGTGTGTGTGTGTGTGTGTGAGAGAGAGAGAGAGAGAGAGAGAGAGAGAGTGTTTGTAAGTTAGATTATGTGTATGTGTGTTTGTGAGTGAGTGTGAATGTGTCTGAGAGTGAATGTGTGTGTGTGTGTGTGTGTGTGAGAGAGAGAGAGAGAGAGAGAGAGAGAGTGTGTTTGTAAGTTAGATTATGTGTATGTGTGTTTGTGAGTGAGTGTGAATGTGTCTGAGAGTGAATGTGTGTGTGTGTGTGTGTGTGTGTGTGAGAGAGAGAGAGAGAGAGAGAGAGAGAGAGAGAGAGAGAGTGTGTTTGTAAGTTAGATTATGTGTATGTGTGTTTGTGAGTGAGTGTGAATGTGTCTGAGAGTGAATGTGTGTGTGTGTGTGTGTGTGTGTGTGAGAGAGAGAGAGAGAGAGAGAGAGAGAGAGAGAGAGTGTGTTTGTAAGTTAGATTATGTGTATGTGTGTTTGTGAGTGAGTGTGAATGTGTCTGAGAGTGAATGTGTGTGTGTGTGTGTGTGTGAGAGAGAGAGAGAGAGAGAGAGAGTGTGTTTGTAAGTTAGATTATGTGTATGTGTGTTTGTGAGTGAGTGTGAATGTGTCTGAGAGTGAATGTGTGTGTGTGTGTGTGTGTGTGTGTGTGTGTGAGAGAGAGAGAGAGAGAGTGTGTTTGTAAGTTAGATTATGTGTATGTGTGTTTGTGAGTGAGTGTGAATGTGTCTGAGAGTGAATGTGTGTGTGTGTGTGTGTGTGTGTGTGTGTGAGAGAGAGAGAGAGAGAGAGAGAGAGAGTGTGTTTGTAAGTTAGATTATGTGTATGTGTGTTTGTGAGTGAGTGTGAATGTGTCTGAGAGTGAATGTGTGTGTGTGTGTGTGTGTGTGAGAGAGAGAGAGAGAGAGAGAGAGAGAGTGTGTTTGTAAGTTAGATTATGTGTATGTGTGTTTGTGAGTGAGTGTGAATGTGTCTGAGAGTGAATGTGTGTGTGTGTGTGTGTGTGTGTGAGAGAGAGAGAGAGAGAGAGAGAGAGAGTGTGTTTGTAAGTTAGATTATGTGTATGTGTGTTTGTGAGTGAGTGTGAATGTGTCTGAGAGTGAATGTGTGTGTGTGTGTGTGTGTGTGTGTGTGTGTGTGTGTGAGAGAGAGAGAGAGAGAGAGAGAGTGTGTTTGTAAGTTAGATTATGTGTATGTGTGTTTGTGAGTGAGTGTGAATGTGTCTGAGAGTGAATGTGTGTGTGTGTGTGTGTGTGTGTGTGTGTGAGAGAGAGAGAGAGAGAGAGAGAGAGAGAGAGAGAGAGTGTGTTTGTAAGTTAGATTATGTGTATGTGTGTTTGTGAGTGAGTGTGAATGTGTCTGAGAGTGAATGTGTGTGTGTGTGTGTGTGTGTGTGTGTGTGAGAGAGAGAGAGAGAGAGAGAGAGAGAGTGTGTTTGTAAGTTAGATTATGTGTATGTGTGTTTGTGAGTGAGTGTGAATGTGTCTGAGAGTGAATGTGTGTGTGTGTGTGTGTGTGTGTGTGTGTGTGAGAGAGAGAGAGAGAGAGAGAGAGAGAGAGTGTGTTTGTAAGTTAGATTATGTGTATGTGTGTTTGTGAGTGAGTGTGAATGTGTCTGAGAGTGAATGTGTGTGTGTGTGTGTGTGTGTGTGAGAGAGAGAGAGAGAGAGAGAGAGAGAGTGTGTTTGTAAGTTAGATTATGTGTATGTGTGTTTGTGAGTGAGTGTGAATGTGTCTGAGAGTGAATGTGTGTGTGTGTGTGTGTGTGTGAGAGAGAGAGAGAGAGAGAGAGTGTGTTTGTAAGTTAGATTATGTGTATGTGTGTTTGTGAGTGAGTGTGAATGTGTCTGAGAGTGAATGTGTGTGTGTGTGTGTGTGTGAGAGAGAGAGAGAGAGAGAGAGAGAGAGAGAGAGAGAGAGTGTGTTTGTAAGTTAGATTATGTGTATGTGTGTTTGTGAGTGAGTGTGAATGTGTCTGAGAGTGAATGTGTGTGTGTGTGTGTGTGTGAGAGAGAGAGAGAGAGAGAGAGAGAGAGAGAGAGTGTGTTTGTAAGTTAGATTATGTGTATGTGTGTTTGTGAGTGAGTGTGAATGTGTCTGAGAGTGAATGTGTGTGTGTGTGTGTGTGTGTGTGTGTGAGAGAGAGAGAGAGAGAGTGTGTTTGTAAGTTAGATTATGTGTATGTGTGTTTGTGAGTGAGTGTGAATGTGTCTGAGAGTGAATGTGTGTGTGTGTGTGTGTGTGTGTGTGTGAGAGAGAGAGAGAGAGAGAGAGAGAGAGTGTGTTTGTAAGTTAGATTATGTGTATGTGTGTTTGTGAGTGAGTGTGAATGTGTCTGAGAGTGAATGTGTGTGTGTGTGTGTGTGTGTGTGTGTGTGTGTGAGAGAGAGAGAGAGAGAGAGAGAGTGTGTTTGTAAGTTAGATTATGTGTATGTGTGTTTGTGAGTGAGTGTGAATGTGTCTGAGAGTGAATGTGTGTGTGTGTGTGTGTGTGTGTGAGAGAGAGAGAGAGAGAGAGAGAGAGAGTGTGTTTGTAAGTTAGATTATGTGTATGTGTGTTTGTGAGTGAGTGTGAATGTGTCTGAGAGTGAATGTGTGTGTGTGTGTGTGTGTGTGTGTGTGTGAGAGAGAGAGAGAGAGAGAGAGAGAGAGAGAGAGAGTGTGTTTGTAAGTTAGATTATGTGTATGTGTGTTTGTGAGTGAGTGTGAATGTGTCTGAGAGTGAATGTGTGTGTGTGTGTGTGTGTGTGTGTGTGTGTGAGAGAGAGAGAGAGAGAGAGAGAGAGAGTGTGTTTGTAAGTTAGATTATGTGTATGTGTGTTTGTGAGTGAGTGTGAATGTGTCTGAGAGTGAATGTGTGTGTGTGTGTGTGTGTGTGTGAGAGAGAGAGAGAGAGAGAGAGAGAGAGAGAGAGAGAGAGTGTGTTTGTAAGTTAGATTATGTGTATGTGTGTTTGTGAGTGAGTGTGAATGTGTCTGAGAGTGAATGTGTGTGTGTGTGTGTGTGTGTGTGTGTGAGAGAGAGAGAGAGAGAGAGAGAGAGAGAGAGTGTGTTTGTAAGTTAGATTATGTGTATGTGTGTTTGTGAGTGAGTGTGAATGTGTCTGAGAGTGAATGTGTGTGTGTGTGTGTGTGTGTGTGTGTGTGTGAGAGAGAGAGAGAGAGAGAGAGAGTGTGTTTGTAAGTTAGATTATGTGTATGTGTGTTTGTGAGTGAGTGTGAATGTGTCTGAGAGTGAATGTGTGTGTGTGTGTGTGTGTGTGTGTGTGTGTGAGAGAGAGAGAGAGAGAGAGAGAGAGAGTGTGTTTGTAAGTTAGATTATGTGTATGTGTGTTTGTGAGTGAGTGTGAATGTGTCTGAGAGTGAATGTGTGTGTGTGTGTGTGTGTGTGTGAGAGAGAGAGAGAGAGAGAGAGAGAGAGTGTGTTTGTAAGTTAGATTATGTGTATGTGTGTTTGTGAGTGAGTGTGAATGTGTCTGAGAGTGAATGTGTGTGTGTGTGTGTGTGTGTGAGAGAGAGAGAGAGAGAGAGAGAGAGTGTGTTTGTAAGTTAGATTATGTGTATGTGTGTTTGTGAGTGAGTGTGAATGTGTCTGAGAGTGAATGTGTGTGTGTGTGTGTGTGTGTGTGAGAGAGAGAGAGAGAGAGAGAGAGAGAGAGAGAGAGAGAGTGTGTTTGTAAGTTAGATTATGTGTATGTGTGTTTGTGAGTGAGTGTGAATGTGTCTGAGAGTGAATGTGTGTGTGTGTGTGTGTGTGAGAGAGAGAGAGAGAGAGAGAGAGAGAGAGAGTGTGTTTGTAAGTTAGATTATGTGTATGTGTGTTTGTGAGTGAGTGTGAATGTGTCTGAGAGTGAATGTGTGTGTGTGTGTGTGTGTGTGTGTGTGTGTGAGAGAGAGAGAGAGAGAGTGTGTTTGTAAGTTAGATTATGTGTATGTGTGTTTGTGAGTGAGTGTGAATGTGTCTGAGAGTGAATGTGTGTGTGTGTGTGTGTGTGTGTGTGTGAGAGAGAGAGAGAGAGAGAGAGAGAGAGTGTGTTTGTAAGTTAGATTATGTGTATGTGTGTTTGTGAGTGAGTGTGAATGTGTCTGAGAGTGAATGTGTGTGTGTGTGTGTGTGTGTGTGTGTGTGAGAGAGAGAGAGAGAGAGAGAGAGTGTGTTTGTAAGTTAGATTATGTGTATGTGTGTTTGTGAGTGAGTGTGAATGTGTCTGAGAGTGAATGTGTGTGTGTGTGTGTGTGTGTGTGTGTGTGTGAGAGAGAGAGAGAGAGAGAGAGAGAGAGTGTGTTTGTAAGTTAGATTATGTGTATGTGTGTTTGTGAGTGAGTGTGAATGTGTCTGAGAGTGAATGTGTGTGTGTGTGTGTGTGTGTGTGTGTGAGAGAGAGAGAGAGAGAGAGAGAGAGAGAGAGAGAGAGTGTGTTTGTAAGTTAGATTATGTGTATGTGTGTTTGTGAGTGAGTGTGAATGTGTCTGAGAGTGAATGTGTGTGTGTGTGTGTGTGTGTGTGAGAGAGAGAGAGAGAGAGAGAGAGAGAGAGAGAGAGAGTGTGTTTGTAAGTTAGATTATGTGTATGTGTGTTTGTGAGTGAGTGTGAATGTGTCTGAGAGTGAATGTGTGTGTGTGTGTGTGTGAGAGAGAGAGAGAGAGAGAGAGAGAGAGAGAGTGTGTTTGTAAGTTAGATTATGTGTATGTGTTTGTGAGTGAGTGTGAATGTGTCTGAGAGTGAATGTGTGTGTGTGTGTGTGTGTGTGTGTGTGTGTGTGAGAGAGAGAGAGAGAGAGAGAGAGTGTGTTTGTAAGTTAGATTATGTGTATGTGTGTTTGTGAGTGAGTGTGAATGTGTCTGAGAGTGAATGTGTGTGTGTGTGTGTGTGTGTGTGTGTGTGTGTGTGTGTGAGAGAGAGAGAGAGAGAGAGAGAGTGTGTTTGTAAGTTAGATTATGTGTATGTGTGTTTGTGAGTGAGTGTGAATGTGTCTGAGAGTGAATGTGTGTGTGTGTGTGTGTGAGAGAGAGAGAGAGAGAGAGAGAGTGTGTTTGTAAGTTAGATTATGTGTATGTGTTTGTGAGTGAGTGTGAATGTGTCTGAGAGTGAATGTGTGTGTGTGTGTGTGTGTGTGTGTGTGTGTGAGAGAGAGAGAGAGAGAGAGAGAGAGAGTGTGTTTGTAAGTTAGATTATGTGTATGTGTTTGTGAGTGAGTGTGAATGTGTCTGAGAGTGAATGTGTGTGTGTGTGTGTGTGTGTGTGTGTGTGTGTGAGAGAGAGAGAGAGAGAGAGAGAGTGTGTTTGTAAGTTAGATTATGTGTATGTGTGTTTGTGAGTGAGTGTGAATGTGTCTGAGAGTGAATGTGTGTGTGTGTGTGTGTGTGTGTGTGTGTGAGAGAGAGAGAGAGAGAGAGAGAGAGAGAGTGTGTTTGTAAGTTAGATTATGTGTATGTGTTTGTGAGTGAGTGTGAATGTGTCTGAGAGTGAATGTGTGTGTGTGTGTGTGTGTGTGTGTGTGTGTGTGAGAGAGAGAGAGAGAGAGAGAGTGTGTTTGTAAGTTAGATTATGTGTATGTGTGTTTGTGAGTGAGTGTGAATGTGTCTGAGAGTGAATGTGTGTGTGTGTGTGTGTGTGTGTGTGTGAGAGAGAGAGAGAGAGAGAGAGAGAGAGAGAGAGAGAGTGTGTTTGTAAGTTAGATTATGTGTATGTGTGTTTGTGAGTGAGTGTGAATGTGTCTGAGAGTGAATGTGTGTGTGTGTGTGTGTGTGTGTGTGTGTGTGTGAGAGAGAGAGAGAGAGAGAGAGAGAGTGTGTTTGTAAGTTAGATTATGTGTATGTGTGTTTGTGAGTGAGTGTGAATGTGTCTGAGAGTGAATGTGTGTGTGTGTGTGTGTGTGTGTGAGAGAGAGAGAGAGAGAGAGAGAGAGAGAGAGAGAGAGAGAGTGTGTTTGTAAGTTAGATTATGTGTATGTGTGTTTGTGAGTGAGTGTGAATGTGTCTGAGAGTGAATGTGTGTGTGTGTGTGTGTGTGTGTGAGAGAGAGAGAGAGAGAGAGAGAGAGAGAGAGAGAGAGTGTGTTTGTAAGTTAGATTATGTGTATGTGTGTTTGTGAGTGAGTGTGAATGTGTCTGAGAGTGAATGTGTGTGTGTGTGTGTGTGTGTGTGTGTGTGTGTGAGAGAGAGAGAGAGAGAGAGAGAGTGTGTTTGTAAGTTAGATTATGTGTATGTGTGTTTGTGAGTGAGTGTGAATGTGTCTGAGAGTGAATGTGTGTGTGTGTGTGTGTGTGTGTGAGAGAGAGAGAGAGAGAGAGAGAGAGAGAGTGTGTTTGTAAGTTAGATTATGTGTATGTGTGTTTGTGAGTGAGTGTGAATGTGTCTGAGAGTGAATGTGTGTGTGTGTGTGTGTGTGAGAGAGAGAGAGAGAGAGAGAGAGAGAGAGAGAGAGTGTGTTTGTAAGTTAGATTATGTGTATGTGTTTGTGAGTGAGTGTGAATGTGTCTGAGAGTGAATGTGTGTGTGTGTGTGTGTGTGTGTGTGTGTGTGTGAGAGAGAGAGAGAGAGAGAGAGAGTGTGTTTGTAAGTTAGATTATGTGTATGTGTGTTTGTGAGTGAGTGTGAATGTGTCTGAGAGTGAATGTGTGTGTGTGTGTGTGTGTGTGTGTGTGTGAGAGAGAGAGAGAGAGAGAGAGAGAGAGAGAGAGAGTGTGTTTGTAAGTTAGATTATGTGTATGTGTGTTTGTGAGTGAGTGTGAATGTGTCTGAGAGTGAATGTGTGTGTGTGTGTGTGTGTGTGTGTGTGTGTGTGTGAGAGAGAGAGAGAGAGAGAGAGAGTGTGTTTGTAAGTTAGATTATGTGTATGTGTGTTTGTGAGTGAGTGTGAATGTGTCTGAGAGTGAATGTGTGTGTGTGTGTGTGTGTGTGTGTGTGAGAGAGAGAGAGAGAGAGAGAGAGAGAGTGTGTTTGTAAGTTAGATTATGTGTATGTGTGTTTGTGAGTGAGTGTGAATGTGTCTGAGAGTGAATGTGTGTGTGTGTGTGTGTGTGTGTGTGTGTGTGAGAGAGAGAGAGAGAGAGAGAGAGAGAGAGTGTGTTTGTAAGTTAGATTATGTGTATGTGTGTTTGTGAGTGAGTGTGAATGTGTCTGAGAGTGAATGTGTGTGTTTGAGTGTGATTATGTGTGTGTTTATTAGGGATGTAACGGTATCAGAATTTCACGGTACGGTAATACCTCGGTATGAATGTCACGGTACGGTATTTATTGAATCATTTACAGGAAAAAACAAAACTTATGAAAATACTCCAAAAAAGTGCCAAAAGTGTCAATGACATACAAATTAGCCATCTATCTGTAAGCTTTGAAACAGGAACTTCAATTTTAATAACAAAAAAAATATTAAACCATGTAAAAAAAAATTTAAGTTTTTAATTTAGTATTGTTGAAAACTCATCACATTCAACATTTAATCACTCACTCACTTAGATAGAGATGGGTTTAAAGGAAAATTATCATATAAATATAATCTGGTAAAAGCTGGTATCTCTGGGCATTTACAATGTCCCCTGCAACAGAAAAAAAAAACCTCTCATTTGGTACTGAGGTTTCTGGGACAAGAGAGATATGACTTATATGACTTATTTCTTGAGCGCCGAAAACGGAGCTTTTTGGAAACGCTGGAGAGGCCGTTTTCATTCTAAAACGCTGCTGCTCCGTCTCAGTGTGGATGGGGAAAGACGGAGACATCTGAAAACGGAGGCGGGGCTGCAAACGTTCGCCTATCTGATTGGGGCTTTTCCTCAATATTAAGTAGCCCACACACAGTTCAGTCTTGCATCCTCTTCTTGTAAGTTCAGACTTCGCAAGTTTGATCAAGGCTGCAGTCTCCCCCTTCTCAGTTTGATATGGAAAACATACCGAGGACACGGGTAAACTTCAAAGGGAACAGTGTACTTTATAACTTCATTCACATCACCTTGGCTACGTTGTTTCACTTTCTCATCAATAAAATGTAAACATGATTTAAGGAACTGCCTATTTTCATTTTAATATTAGCAACTTAACAGACAGCAGAAATGTTGAGGCGCCGTGCTGAATATATGAGCGTCATCTTCACTGTGTGCATATTTATAACAAAACGGAGCCGATAACAACTGCCTCCTTTCAATTTCAGTGAAAATACGAAACACACCCTCTCTTTTGCTGAATATCAGTTTTAATAATCGATAATTATAAAAGTATAACATACAATAAGTTTATACATTGTAGGAAATAAAGGCAAGCGATCAGTCAATGTACCTGGATTAATCATTAACTTATCTTTGCGCTTAACCAAAACATGTTACCCGTGAACAAGTAACTTAATAGATTCCAATGACCAAAGTCAGGGAATTGGCCTATGTCGTTAGATAAAGACAACAACATGAATGAAATATCACGTTTAGCAAATATAGTGAGATCAGATCCAGCGGGAGATGCTTGATGAGCAGTCCGACAAGCAGAGCTCTCATCTGGGTAGAAATGCTGGAGCGCTTGCCCGAGAGTGTGTGTGTGGTCACGTGATGTGCGTTTTCAGCGTTTTGGTGTGGACGGAGAGCTGTTCAGAAACGCTGGGTAAAACGCGAGTGTGGACGCGGATCGTTTTCATTCTACAACGCCGTTTTAAAACTAAAATGCACTCTTGTAAAAGGGGCCTTAGAGTTTTACAGCTCTTTTTGATCCCCGCTTCTAGCAGCACACTCCATTTCCGCATTACTGGATCTGTAGCGACAACAGACCGCAAGGGATGATGGGGATTGTAGTTTTCGCTACCTCCCGTTCGCTTCATTCGCCTGAGCAAATTTTCTCAGAAGACCTATAGTTTTACCGAGTCATGCGACTTCGGTAATATCGAAAAAAATTAATATTGCGGTATGACGGTATTTACAATACCGTTACATCCCTAGTGTTTATGTATGCGTAAGAGAGAGAGAATGTGTGTTTGTGTGTGTGTATGTGTGAGAATGAATGTGTGTACATGAACGTGTGTGTTTGAGCGTGATTATGTGTGTGTTTGTGTGTTTATGTATGCGTAAGAGAGAGAGAATGTGTGTGTGTGTATATGTGTGTGTAAGATTGTGTGTATACGTGTGTGTGTGTGTGTGTGTGTGTGTGTTTGAGTGTGATTATGTGTGTGTTTATGTATGCGTAAGAGAGAATGTGTGTGTGTGTGTGTGTGTGAGAGAGATTGTGTGTGAGAGTGAATGTGTGTATATGTGTGTATGTGTGTGTTTGAGAGTGATTATGTGTGTTTATGTATGCGTAAGAGAGAGAATGTGTGTGTGTGAGATTGTGTGTGAATGTGTGTATATGAATGTGTGTGTTTGAGTGTAATTATGTGTGTGTGTTTATGTATGTGTAAGAGAGAGAGTATGTGTGTGTAAGAATATGTGTGTGTGTGTGTGTGTGTGAGAGAGAGATAGTGTGTATGTGTGTGTGTGTGTGTGTGAGAGAGAGAGAGAGAGAGAGAAAGAGTAGATGTGTGTGTGATTTTGTGTTTTGTTTGTGTGTAAGAGAGAGAGAGAGAATGTGTGTGTGTGTGTGTGTGTGTGTGTTGTACTCACAGTAAGGTTGACGGGCAGTGAGAGCCCCTGAGCTCTGCGCTGGACTCCGCGTGTGTGTTCTGAGAGTGTGTGTATCGACGTGACCTCAAACTGAGAGCAAAGACCCGTACGGGACACCAGAGGGGCGGAGCTCAGCGTCACATGATCTCCACACCTGAACACACACACACACCATAAACATAACACACTGATGCTCTAAACACAAGTTCTCCTGTGAGCACCAAGAAATGTTGTGTGTGTATGTGTTGTGTAGCGTGTGTGTGTGTGTGTGTATATTTTTGAGTGTGTTGTGTGTGATTGGTGGTTTTGTGCACATTGTGTGTGTGTATGTATGTGTGTGTATGTTTGGTGTGTGTTTTTGAATGTGGTGTATCTGTGTTTGAGTATGCATTGGGTGTGTTTGTGCATATATGTGTGTGTGTGTGCATGTTGAGTGTGTTTGTGTGTGTGATTTTGTGTTGTGTGCAGTCATGAGTGTTGAGTGTGTGTGTGTTGGATTTTTATGTCTTGTGTATGTGTGCTGAGTTTGCTTGTGTACGTGTTTGTGCATGTGTGTGTTGTGTATGCATGCCTGTGTGTGTGTGTGTGTGTGTGTGTGTGTGTGTGTGTGTGTGTGTGTGTGTGTGTTATGTTCACCTGTATAGTGTAACCGTCCCGTTCTGACTCTGAGCCGCTGCTTCTTCAACTTCCTCCTGTTTACACCTGAACACACACACACACACACACACACACACACACACACACACACACACACACCTTTTTACAGCTAAACCAACTTACATTTGACAGCATTCATGATTATAATTTTTTGGATATAAGCGTCTGCTAAATGAGTGTGTGTTTGCTGGACCTGCTCTGAGAGAAGATCTCCAGGGCCAGAGAAGCTGAAACCTCCAGCGGCTCCCAGGGCAGATCTCTGCTGATCATCTGCAGCGCGTCACGCGTCAGACTGCGCAGATTCTCCTGCAGAGCAAACACACACACACACACACACACACACACACACACACACACACACACACACACACACACACACACACGCGCACACACGCGCACACGCGCACACACACACACACACACACACACACACACACCGCAAAGTTTAACTCAAATGAAGTGAAATGTTTTAATTTGCATGTGTTTTTAAGCCAGTTGGCATTTCTGTGTGGAGTTTGCATGTTCTCCCCGTGTTGCCGTGGGTTTTCTCCGGGTGCTATAGGGGAATTGAT
Source organism: Danio rerio (assembly GCF_052040795.2). Taxonomy (NCBI): domain Eukaryota; kingdom Metazoa; phylum Chordata; class Actinopteri; order Cypriniformes; family Danionidae; genus Danio; species Danio rerio. The sequence continues at coordinate 687,912 of NC_141021.1, read as the reverse complement.
CAATTAAACTGGCCGTAGTGTATGAGTGTGTCGGTGTAAATGAGTGTGTATGGGTGTTTCCCAGTACTAGGTTGTAGCTGGAAGGGCATCCGCTGTGTAAAACATATGCTGGAATAGTTGGCGGTTCATTCCGCTGTAGCAACCCCTGATAAATAAGGGACTAAGCATAAGGAAAATGAGTAATCTAATGAAGTAAAAACCCTCTCGGTTAAACAGCTCTTATATTTTACATTTAAACTGGTTTATTATTTCAGCTGACTTTTCTATTTGTATTCACAATTGATGTGTGTTCATGTTGGAGTTATTAAGGGCCAGTTCACCCAAAAATTCAATATATTGACTATTTACTCTCCCTCAAGTGTGTGCAAACCTTTATGAGTTTCTTTCTTTCTTTTAAACCCAAAAGAAGATTTTTTTTGCAGCTGGAAGAGCTTCTGCTGAGTAAAACATACGCTGGAATAGTTGGCGGTTCATTCCGCTGTGGTGACCCCTAATGAATAAGGGACTGAGCCAAATGAAAATTACTTATTCAATTATTCAAATTACTTTTACAAAGTGATCATGTGTTTTTGTTTCCTCAATACTTTTAGTTTCCACAGAAAACCCTGAATCATAATTGAAAGCAAATGAGATGCAGAGTGAGATGAGAATAAATCAGTGTTGAGGAGGTGTTTCTGACCTCTGTGGGCTTCCAGGAGTCCAGAAGCGGATCCAGAAGCAGATCACAGCAGAAAGCACCGGCCGTCACTGCAAACACAACCAGGGGGTTTATTATTTGTGCACATTCAAACTATAAAAATGAAACCCAGAGAAATGAAAATGGAAAGCACAACATTATAAAGTAAGTAATTCATTAATAAAACTATGAAAGTGAAAACAATAAAATTGAAAAAATAAAATAAAATAAAAATCACTAAATTTCAGACATGCTTAAATAAAACTGATAAAAATTAAATAAAATAGAACAAATTCAATTAGAGTTCAGCATAAAATAAAAACACAAGTTCTTTTAAATGTCCTTTGCTGAAAATAAACACACACAGAGAGGATCAGTCTGACCTGGCACTTCAGGAGTCTTGAGCAGCTCGACACTGAACTGATCCTTAAAGGCTGACTCCAGGACGAGACCCAGAAGAGCCGCACAGGAGCGCCAATACGCCTGAAACACACACACTTTACACTGCATCAACTAGTCTTAATGTAAAGTAGTACCTATTAAGTTCTTTGTATAGTGTTTTTAACAATAATTATTATTTAACAGCAGCCTCACAATATGTGCACATTACTGCAGTGTTCATGTGTGCTTCATCTAGAACTCCACATCTATACTCCTCTTAGTCTATGCTGACATCATCTTCAGCAGCTCAAACACTCTACTGGCGAATGGACAGACGGCTGCTTCTCACTCAGGGCTGCTGGACATGCTAATGAGATGGAGAGATGGGCACTAGTGGGCGGGGCTTTCCCCTTCTGATGATGCGTACAAACGGAGAATGTCAATCACAGTGTGTCTGCATCAAGTCTGATTATAATAAACACAATTAGTTCATGTTCATCATTAGAGGCTGCTGGAGATACACACACACACTGCTCACATGTAACTCCTTATTAAAGTGATTTCAGCATAATCTGTGCCCTTTAAACTCACGTCCAGCAGTTGTTCTGATTGTGATAATCTGTTTAGTGGTGAGGGAGTCTACCTGATTGAGCGTCTGTGGGTCTGGATCTCTGAAGGTCAGCAGTGTGAGCTCACAAGAGTGGGTCAGGGGTTTGTGCATGTGCCACGGCTGACCGTCCACCAGCGCCAGCGCACTGCTGTTCACATGCCACTCGGACAGGTCTGACACACACAACACAACACTGGTTAGCACTGATCACAGTTCATTTAAAGCATGAAATAACGACGCCAGTGACTCTCCAAACTCCACACTGTCCTCACAGCTGGTTATTCGCTTGTTAAGTGGTGATATATCAGGCCCGCAGCCAGCCTGGTGAAAGGTGGGTTCTTTTTTTCTCAAAAAGTGGACCTTTTTGCAGTTACACGCCTCAGTTTCTATTTACTATGAGATTTCAATACTGCGTTTTAGTGACTTTTTTGCTGGATTGGATAGTCAGATTTGATCATAACCACACTTTTTGATGTACTAAAAATATTTCCCAAAAAATGCAATTAAATAAATTAAAATAAGATTCATTTTAAAAAATAAATATAATTATTATATTATATATCATTAGGAAATATCTGTTAAAGTCTTAAAGAAAAAAAAACTGTAGTCTACTATCATTTATTAGAATAAAAACAAACTGGCCAGCATGCAACTGTCCTCAGTCACAATTTGGACATTTAAAAAAAAAAATAATAATAATTACAACAATAATATTTATAATAATAATAATAATAATACAATATTAATTATTCTTCAGATTTTTTCTAAAACAACATAAAGCCTTATTACACCTACAAGCATGGTCAGATTTTCTCCAGGTCATAATTTATTTTGTTTATATTAATTTCGTCCCAAAAATGATTAGACCGACCCAGTTTCATCTGGAATGCATCCAGATCACCTCCTGAAGTGGTTTGAGCGATTGGGTTTATATCCGATCAGAACAAAACGAATAAAGTGAGGAAAAAAAGCCTCAAAAACACAGACGTGACGGGACTGAGGACTCCCATTTAAAGCTTTCGTCAGACAGTTATTAAAAAAAAATGAATGGCAAAAATAGGGAAAGGGAGGTCATGTACTGGACAAGTCAATAAATACACAGGACGTCCCGGCTAATGGGGCCAGTTAGCCTAGAACCTCATGGATGGGGCAGATTTTCATCTGTTAGGAAGTTAGTACCTTTTGCCTTACCCTGTTTGGCAGTCAGTATCCATGAATGTCGCATCAAAGATTCAAATGTGACCACTCAGTGGGTTATGTCACACTACTCGCGTCACATTACTGTGGCTTTGAGGCTCTACGGGATTCCAATTACTGGCCAGAGTTGATTAAAATGACACTATTACAATAAATATTGAATATAAATATATTATATAATGTTAAATTACATAAAATAATTAAAGGGACAAATTCTGGACCTTTTGGCCATGGAACCCCCCCCTGGCTATGGGCATGTATATGGAGTACTGTTTCAATCCGATACTCATTTAAACTGTGAAAATATTCGACTAATGTCCACTATTCAATCACATCACACATTAAAGAGAATTTAATATCAAATCATGCTGTACGCTACAGTCTCTGGGCTTGCTGCATCACAAACAGCAATATTTGAACAATAATAAAAACTAATCACTGTCTGGCCATCTGATATTAGGCATAGATATATGTATATATTGTGATCGTGATTTTCGAAAGCATTACAGCACTTTGTAAACATTTATTATTACCGTTTGTTGAGTCTCCCTGTACAGTTTGATAGAGCGACTGGACTCGAAAGCTGCTTTGATTGACGTCACACTTAACAAGCGGATACATATACAACTTATCCACACACACACACACACACACACACACACACACACACACACACACACACACGTCTGAATAAACATGCATAGTACCAAAAGTGCATCAATATAATCACCACATAATATTTTAAGTCATTTAATTGTTTAATTTCCGACATGCAGTGAGCTGCTGCCATGTGATTGCGTTAACAAGCAGTTAGAAAGGTGTACCTAATAAAGTGGCCGGTGAGTGTATAAGCAATATACATTACTATATAAGAACTCTTGTTTCTTCTAAAATCAGCTAATACTAAAGTCAGTCTTACTAAACCACAGATTCTGGAATGTTCTAGTCTAGGAAGTAACAACGTGGATAAGCCCCGCCTCCAAAGATGGTCCCCACCCACTTCTACAGCACTGCCTGTTTAGCCCTGTTAATATGCAAAACGGTCAGCCAATCAGAGCAGTTGGAGTCTATAATAGGTCACGCCCTTTGAATTTAATTTCATAAAGTAAAATGACAGATCGTCCCTCTAAATCACAACAGGGAAAACCAGCATCGACCAAAAGCGCATGCTTATCTGCTGTCTTGACTTTACAATCAATAACTGTGATTAATAATGGAGTGTCTGTCACCAAAAATCATCACATTTCCTGAAACACAGAGACAGCTGTGGTCAAATTAAGACTCAAAATCAGCCCAGAGTGGATGAAAATGACCCAACAGCACACAAGAGTGAAGAGTCTACAGAGGAGCATGAGGATGAGTGCGATATATATGTGTGTGTGTGAATGAGACTCACGGCGTGCGCAGCTGTATGGTGTAGACAGGCCTCTGTTCATCACCAGCAGCGTCCCCTGCAGACCCGGCCCCTGCAGCTGCACCTCCACCTTCTCCACCCGCGGCTGCAGCGCTCGCTGACGGAGCTGCTCTCTGGAGAACTGAGCACTGCGCTGAGCCAGAACCGCTGCAGACGACAGACGAGGAGCAGCTGCAGCGCTGGACACCATACCTACACACAAAACACACACCACAATGCAGTGCACACACACACACACACACACACACATTATTCATTCATTCATTTTCTTGTCGGCTTAGTCCCTTTATTAATCCAGGGTCACCACAGCGGAATGAACCGCCAACTTATCCAGCAAGTTTTTACGCAGTGGATGCCCTTCCAGCCGCAACCCATCTCTGGGAAACATCCACACACACACTCATACACTACGGACAATTTAGCCTACCCAATTCACCTGCACCACATGTGTTTGGACTGTGGGGGAAACCGGAGCACCCGGAGGAAACCCACGCGAACGCAGGGAGAACATGCAAACTCCACATAGAAATACCAACTGAGCTGAGGTTCAAACCAGCGACCTTCTTGCTATGAGGCGACAGCATTAACTACTGCACCACTGCCTCGCCACACACATATCATGACACGTAAAAAAGTAGAGCAACTGTATGAGCAGCACCATGACTAGTTTCCCACATTTTGAATAAAACCAGCTGCTAAACACTACTGAAAAAGATAATATACAGCCCCAAGGCAAGATCCTGATGAAAAAAGCAGCTCTTCATGCACATTTCATCGTGCTTTTTGAGTATAATGTTAAGAAAACATCTGAATATACATATTTATTATTATTTTAATGCAAATAATTTAGCAATTACTTCATTTACAATTCATATCTTAAAGGCTGATTTCTCTAAATTAGCTTTTCCTCCTGGACTAAACCATAAATCAGCAGCACACAAGTTCACAATTCCATTCATATACACATTCTGAAGTTCATAAATAATACGCCTGACTGTATATATGACTATACTATGTTAAATGTTATCACAAAATAAAATAATGATCTTTATTTCTGGCTGTTCTGTTTTTTTTTATTGATAAAATGTTAAAAATAAATATCCAATGTGTCAAAAAAATATATAATTTTGAAGCAGACTTCAAGCTAAATTCACATTTTCGTGCATGAAATATATGCAAATTAGCACATTTAACTAAACAATACTTCATTTGCATATACATTTATAAACAAATATTTGTAATTCTGGCTCAGTGGTTAGAACTGGCCTCACAGCAAGGTCACTGGTTCGAGTCGCGGCTGGGTCAGTTGGTGTTTCTGTGCGGAGTTTGCATGTTCTCACCGTGTTGGCGTGGGCTTCCTCCACAGTCCAAACACATGCGCTATAGAGGAACTGATCAACTAAACTGGCTGTAGAATTAAGTAATTATATCATAGTAATGAGCTACACTTGCAATATATTGTAGTGGGTTTTAATGAGCAGTGTGTGCGTGTGTGCGTGTGTGTTGTAGTCGTGTATTATTAGAGTCATCATCACTCTCTGAAGGTCAGTTTGATCAGTGTTACGTGTGTTATTATGATCCACTTACGGCGCTGAAGCATCTGACCGACAGTCCGAGCGGCAGCCATGATCTACAGCACACTTTTCCTGCACAATGTTAACAGAATAAACATACACTACACAAATAAACGTAGAAAAATCAAGTCGCTAACTGTCAGAGATCGGCGACATGCTTGCGCTGCTTCCGAGTGCAGCGATAAAAACATTCCGTGCGATCAAGGGAAGCGAGTTTACAGTTCCGTTCTGTGTTGCAAACATACTGCTTTGGGTAACATTTTAACTACAAGTACATTATAATACATTATTACATATTTGTGCAATAATTTATTTTACGTTATATATATATATATATATATATATATATATATATATATATATATATATATATATATATATATATATATATATATATATATATATATATATATATATATGTGTGTGTGTGTGTGTTTGTGTGTGTTCTTCTTTGTTGTATGTCTATTTACTGTAGTAATAATAATAATGTATTGTGCAAAAGTACAAGTAACTAATACTAAACCTTAATTTCATTCTAACACAAACCATATAGTAGGAATATGCTGTTGCTGTTAATTACTAATACGAAGTACTTATAATATTTACTATTATGAAACAAGTTATTTCAAGGACATTATACATTATTAAACATACATTTATATTACAGCATACATATGCTCAGTAGAACATTCATGCATACATACTGTACATATCTTCTCTGATTGGTGTTTACTGCAATAGGGGCGGGGTCAAACTGTCACTCACAAGAGATCAACCAATATCAAATCAAAAACCCTTCCCTCCCCATTCTACTCTCTGATTGGTGTTTGCTGAAATAAGGACGGTGTCAACCTGTCATTTACATAAGATTAACCAATAGCAAACCACAAGCCAAAATTAAAATTAAGCCCCGCCCACATTTGTTATTGATGCAAAAATGGAAAAACAGCACAATAGAGGAGAAAATATCTGAGTGTTGAGACTGGATTATTATTATTTAAATGCATATTTAATTATTAGTGTGAAGATGTGATGGTCAGGACAAGGAACATCTCAAAAATGTAAACAACTGTTTGACCATGAAGAACGTCATTTTTAATGTACATGACTTTATTTAAGCCAAAAATCCATTGCATGAGCCAAAATTATGCTATCCCACAATATCAAAAATAATTGAATACATATATATATATATATATATATATATATATATATATATATATATATATATATATATATATATACAGTACCCCCAGAATTATTAGCCCCCCCGTTTTTGTTTAACGGAGAGCAGATTACTCCAGCACATTTCTGCACATAATAGTGTGAATAACTCATCTCTAATAACTGATTTATTTTCTCTTTGTCATGATAACAGTAAATCATATTAGACTAGATATTCTTCAAGACACTTCTATACAGCTTAAAGAGACATTTAAAGGCTTCACTAGGGTAATTAGGGTAACTAGGCAGGTTAGGGTAATTAGGCAAGTCATTGTATAATGATGGTTTGTTCTGGAGAGTATCAGAAAATATATAGCTTAAAGGGGCGAATAATATTGAATTTAAAATGGTGTTTAAAAATTAATAACTGCTTTTATTCTAGCCGAAATAAAACACATAAGACTTTCTCCAGAAGAAAAAATATTATCAGACACACTGTGAACATTTCCTTGCTCCAATAAACATCATTTGAGAAATATTTAAGAAAACAAAAATTTAAAAGGGGGCGAATAATTCTGTCTTCACCTGTATGTATATACTGTATATAAACTGAAATGACTGATAAAGTTAATTAGAAAAGTTAAAAAAGTTTTGTACAGTGAGATGTTTTGAATATTTCCCAGTGATGGGTTGCAGTCGGAAGGGCATCCGCTGTGTAAAACACATGCTAGTTGGCGGTTCATCCGCTGTGGCAACCCCAGATTAAAGGGACTAAGCTGAACAGAAAATGAATGAATGTTTTGAATATTATCCACCACTGAAACAGCTAAATCTGTTCATTCATGCTTTTATGTCCAAGTCAATTAGGTTTCATATACGTTTCACACAAATTCAAACTTTGTTTAATTGATATAAACTGTAAAGTTAATTAGATTCAACTTAAAATGTAAGTATTTTTTTATAGTGAGAAGCTTTAGATATTATAGCTAATTAAAACAGGTAAATGTTTTCCCATGTTTTTATGTTAATTCAATTCAAGTAGGTTTAAACTAAATGTTTTAATTCATAAATAGTATGCTAATTGATGTAAACGAAAATGACTTGTCAAGTTTGCAAAAAAAAAAGTTAAAGTTTTTCCTCAGTTTTTAAAAATGTAAGTTTTATTACAGTGAGATGTTTTGATTATTAGACACCACTAAAACAGTTCATGTTTACTTGAAGTTAATTTATTAATTAATTCATTCATTTGTAAGTCACTTTGGATAAAAGCGTCTGCTAATGTAATTCGATTTCAACTATATATTTAATTCATACAAATTTACCTTGATGTTTTAAGTCAGTTTAATTGATGAAAACTGAAACAACTTGTAAAGTTTATTAGATTCAACTCAGAAATGTAAGTTGTTGTTTTTTTTGCAGTGAGATTGGATTGAGTTTTGAATATTAAACACCACTAAAGCAGCTTAATCAGCTTATTCAGTCATGCTTTTATAAATCAAGTAAGTTAATTAGGATTAAACTATATGTTTCATACACATTTAAACTTGATGTTTTAAGTCTGTTTAGCTTTTCACAGTAGGATTGAGTTTTAAATATTACACACACTAAAACCAGTAAACATCATTCATTTTATGCACCTTTAATTTAAGTAAGTTAATTAGGTTTCAACTATACTTTTAATTTTAAATATCTCATTAAGCCTTTTTTAATTTATATAAACTGAAATGACTGAATTATTTTTAAATAGTGAGATGTTTTGAATATTATACACCACTAAACCAGCGAAATCTATTCATTCAAAGGAGAATAAAAACCACAGCGAAAACATCAAAGAATGAAAATGAAAGTGAATGCGCAGTACACATGCTTGCAGGATCCTTTTATTTGCCTTTTAGTTGAAACAGAAACTACAAATACACTCAAAATATCAATTTTACTGTTTGTTCAAACTGCCTATTTAAATTGAGCTGAAGCAACACAATTCTTGAGGTTTTTGGGTGGACAACTTAAATATCTTAAGTTCAACTAACTTAAATTTGTAAAAAAGTAATTGCTTTCCCAACACAAATTGTCTGTCTGAAGCATTTTTTACAGTTTCAACTCCTAATCCTAACAATTATAAACTAATTATAAGCTAACCTAATTTTTTACATATTTAAGTGCACTGAACAATTAAGTTATCCCTCAAAGAGCAATAATTATGTCGTTTCAACTCATTTTAAATGAGTTTTTTTATTGTATGAGGCAAACAGATGAATAGAGTGATTACTTTAAAAGTGAGTAAACCCGTGACCTTAAAACATACAAGTTGATTTTACCTAAAAATGTAAGTATTTCTGTAGTAACTTAGAACTGTTAAGCCCTCTTAACTTAATTTTTATAACTATGCACTTGCACTTTAAATAAATTATATGATCAATTAGTCATGACAGCATGTGTTATAGTTCATTATGATTAAGTTAATCAGGTTCTAACTTAATTTTATTAGTTACACAAGCTGTTTTAAGTCCGTTCAACATAAAATAAGATCATTTGGACTCAAAGTTAATTTAATTCAGCTTGAAATTGTGAGGCAACCACACTGTAAAAACTGATTAGCTACTTAAAGCGAGTAAATCAATTGCCTTACAGGAACGAGTTGACTTTACAATCATAAAGTAAGTAAACTCATTGTAACTTAATTTTTATAAATATGCAAATTGTACTCACCTTTTTAAAAATAAGAGTAAACTAATCACTTATTTTTTCCAATACACCTTTATTATATTTGTTTATTTCCCAGCTTATCAATCTAGCAAAATGACAAACAGCAAAATAAATCTGCTCTTCACAATCCAGCATGTCTTCTAAAGCCAACACAGGCTATAACTGTATATTATATAGGAGTAATGAACCACAAAATATGTAATATTGTCATAATTACAGTAATTATATTTGAAAACACACATGCTAAAATAGTCTGACACTGTAAACAGGGATTAGCTGACTTAAAAGGTGATATCAATTTGCAGAACTATACAAATTAAGTCAGCTTAACAGTTACATTGGGTTTACTTACATTATTTATTGTCACCTTGTTGCTTTTAAGGCAATTGGTTTACTCGCTTTAAGTAACTGATCACTTAATTAACTAGTAATAATCCTGAATATTGTGATGATCTCTCAGATAGTTTTGATGTTCAGACGGTTCGCTCACTGGCGCAGGATTAATGCTAACAGCATAGGTGTTCATCAGCACTAAACCCCTATCACGATTAGCATTAAACCTGCACCAGGAGATCAACGCACATCCACATCCATTCACACATCAGGAGCAGAATCTGCTGAGGACAAAAAATACAACAAGTCAGACATAAATCACAGTTATTAACAGATATACACTCAGAATATGCACATTTAACACTGAGATGCACGCATGTGGACGTCATATGCATCAGAATTTATAATAGTTTGGCGTATGAAGCTGAATGCAGAGTCAGTGCTGGAACTATAATGTAAAAGAGGAGCACAGTTTCCATCATGCCCACACACACACACACACACACACTCCAGAGAGCGGCTGATCTGACCTTTAAATGCTGAAAACACTGACTCGCATCCATCTGATTTCACTGCTCTTCTTATTCCTAATGTGTGTGACTTTCATCAGTTTTAAACACCATGATGGAGTCTGAACACTTCTAAGAAGTGAGTTTAAAGGAAGGAAATGTGAAACCGCAGCCGCTGCAGTGTGTGTGTTCATCTGGAGCATGCATATTTACCTGTCAGACTGCTGCTGTTATAATCCTCCATCTGAAATATTCCACTCATGTCAAACAGATGCTCATACACCTCTCTCTCTCTCTCTCTCTCTCTCTCTCTCTCTCTCTCTCTCTCGTTAGGCACTGGCAGTAATGAGCAGCATATAGGGGAGCTGTATATATAGTGAGTGTCATGACTCATTGTAAAATCCCCAGGGGGAATTATGAGCAGCCCAATTATGAAAATCAAATGAGAGTTTAGGGTAAATTAAAAATCATCTCCACAAATCAATCGGTCACCATTATGAAAGAATATGCAGGAAATCAAACGTGATAGCGGGAAAGTTGCTTCTAATTTTAGTGGCGCCTGAGATCTGTTGATATCATTCACAAACATCCCATAATAACATTTCATATGAACCCACATGTAAAAACACTACTGAAATTTACAGTGACAGTTCATTACAAGTTATATTACTGTGGTTGTTGTGTTACCATAGCAACCGTAGAATCACCACCACAAATCAATTACTGTAGTTGTTGTGTTACCATAGCAACAGTAGAATCACCACAACAGATCAATCACTGTAGTTGTTGTTACCATAGCAACAGTAGAATCACCACAACAAATCAATTACTGTTGTTGTTGTGTTACCATAGCTACTGTAGAATCACCACAACTGATCAATTAGTGTGGTTGTGTTACCATAGCGACTGTAGAATCACCACAACTGATCAATGACTATCGAAAATACCCTAGGATCACCGTAGCAACCACATATACATATACATATATATATATATATACACACACATATATATATATGTGTGTGTGTGTGTGTGTGGGTAAGACTGAATGCTTCTTAAACCTTCAAACTTTTCAAACCCCCCCTCTGGGGAGAGGGAAGTTTGGGGTTCTTCCCCCGTGACCCGGCCCTGGTTAAGCAGATGTAAATGACATGATGACATCATAACATCATCCTGACAACCACACAGCAACCATTCAGAATACTCTAACAACTACACACCGATCTAGCGCTCAACAAAATCTAGCTTTTAAAACACTGTCCAGCTTTTTTTAAGTTTTTAAGCCTCTAATTGACTCATGCCTCAACACTTCATCTCCTCAGTATAGTTGATCCTCCAGATCAGTGATGATGTTGGGGAGTATGTCAGTTGAGTCATGAGTCAACCAGGGAGTTTTACCTGTTGAGCTGAACCCATCATTCACAAAATGACTTTATCACGCAACTGTCACCTCAAATAACCCAGCACAGGTCACTTCAACTACTGTGCCGCCTGCTGGTTTTGTGTTGCCATGCTAATAATAATAACTTTAGTTGCAAAGAAACCGCCTGTGTCCTGTGTCATTCACCATTTAAACACACACACACACACACACACACACACACACACATATATATATATATTTATTTACACACACACACACACACACACACACACACACACACACACACACACACACACACACACACACGGCAAATAAGCTGAAAATGAGAAAGTTACACCAAACCCACTGAGCGACTCATGACCAAATTGATGAGTTCATCCGTCAAAATACAGCAGAAAATGAAAGTAATTTGCATCACAGAGAGAATTAAAATGCAAACAACAGTCCATGTTAATTACTTTATAATTAAAATGATGTATTGAAGAGCTCTGCTTGATATTAGTTTATTAATTATGATCCACAGCGATGAAATATTCTCGTCTCGACTTTTATTGCATGCCTAATCATTCATTCACTTTCCTTTATCAGGAGTCGCCACAGCGCAATGAACTGCCAACTATTCCAGCATGTCTAACACAGCGGATGCCCTTCCTGCTGCAACCTAGTACTGGGAAACACCCATACACAGCATTTTTAGAGTGTAATCTACATCGTATGAAGTGCTCAAATAATAAATTTGACATAATAAGAGGGCAGTTTTTTGTCTACTCTTAATAAATAATAAATATACTGATTTAATAAATAATACATATTGACTTAATAAATAGTAAATATAATGATAATAATAATACATATATTAATTTAACACATAATAAATATATTGATTTAATAAGTAATAAATATGTTGATTTAACACATTATATTGATTTAAAAAACAATAAATATATTGATTTAATAAGTAATACAGATATTGATTTAATAAGCAATAAATATATAGATTTAATAAATAATAAATACATTGATTTAACAATTTATATATATTGATTTAATAAGTAATACAGATATTGCTTTAATAAGCAATTAATATATTGATTTAATACATAATAAATACATTGATTAAGTAAAAAATAGATTGATTAAATAAATAATAAATATATAGATTTAATAAGTAATAAATATATTGATTTAATAAGCAATAAATACATTGATTTAATAAATAATAAATATATTGATTTAGTAAGTAATAAATATAATGATTAAATAAATAATAAATATATTGATTTAATAAATAATAAATATATTGATTTAATAAATAATAAATATATTGATTGAATAAATAATAAATATATTGATTTATTAAGTAATAAATATATTGATTTAATAAGTAATAAATATATTGATTTAATAAGTAATAATTATATTGATTAAATAAATAATAAATATATTGATTTAATAAATAATAAATATATTGATTTAATAAATAATAAATATATTGATTTAATAAATAATAAATATATTGATTTAATAAGCAATATATAGTAATTTAATAAGTAATACATATATTGATTTAATAAATAATAAATATATTGATTGAATAAATAATAAATATATTGATTTATTAAGTAATAAATATATTGATTTAATAAATAATAAATATATGGATTGAATAAATAATAAATAAATATATTGATTTAATAAGTAATAAATATATTGATTGAATAAATAATAAATATATGGATTGAATAAATAATAAATAAATATATTGATTTAATAAGTAATAAATATATGTATTTAATAAGCAATAAATACATTGATTTAATAAATAATAAATATATTGATTTAGTAAGTAATACATATATTGATTTAATAAGCAATAAATACATTGATTTAATAAATAATAAATATATTGATTTAATAAATAATAAATATATTGATTTAATAAGCAATAAATACATTGATTTAATAAATAATAAATATATTGATTTTATAAGTAATAAATATATGGATTTAATAAGCAATAAATATATTGATTTAATAAATAATAAATATATTGATTTAATAAATAATAAATATATTGATTTAATAAGCAATAAATACATTGATTTAATAAATAATAAATATATTGATTTAATAAGTAATAAATATATGGATTTAATAAGCAATAAATATATTGATTTAATAAATAATAAATATATTGATTTAATAAATAATAAATATATTGATTTAATAAGCAATAAATACATTGATTTAATAAGCAATAAATACATTGATTTAATAAATAATAAATATATTGATTTAATAAGTAATAAATATATTGATTTAATAAATAATAAATATATTGATTGATTGTATAAGGGTTTAACTTGCATATTGTGGTTTAATACTTCGCATCTTTACCGGCAGATATTTACAAGAGTGACTCAAATGTGTGTGTGTGTGTGAGTGTTTCAGTATTTATTTCCATTATAATGGTCTGTCAAAAAGGGGAGGATAGGTAGAAAATAATCTTTACCTCTAAATTGACTTCATTCAGTAAATTGCAAATGTGACAATACTATAATGATTAAATAAATAATAAATATATTAATAAATCATAGGAGGGAGTTTATATCTTTACAGCCAGACGTTCACAAGTGTGACTCAGATAGGTGTGTTTCGGTATAATAAAGGACGGTTAACTCGACGGGAAATGTGTGGTTTATTCACCACTGATGGGGAGGAAAAAACTGAATGAAGAAGGGGACGCGTGAAGAGCGAGGGGACGCCCCTAAAACTGGTGGAAACAACCTACACTGAGAGATTGATGTGGTCAGAGAGGAAAGTTCCCGCACAGGATTCTTCCCAATCGTTTAACAGGTCAGAGTTAAAGTAGAGCATTAATAATGATGATGACAGGAGGAACACTAAACAAAGTGTGTGTTTGTAAACAGTATTCAGAGCGTTTAACTGAACGCACGGGTCCAGATGTTCAGATGCTCATGATTGCGTCACTTCCCTTTTCTGAATAGAGTTAATGGAGATCTTTCACACAGATGCAGCGACAGGTGGACGAGAGTCTGACATCACAGCAATAATTAAACAGACAGGTGTGTGTTTGTGCGAAACAGGCGGTGCTTTCCAAATGTTAGACACACACACAGCTCACTGATATAATGGTTAGATATATTTAAACATTTGTGCATGCACTGTTACTTCAATGCACATTATTAAACTGTCAAATAAAGACATTTGTTGACTTGATTGGTTATAATTAGGCCAGGTGTGTGTTGTGCGAACAGGCAGTAAGGACTCGACAATAAGAACTGCCCAATGGCCCGAGGACAGCATGCGAGACACTCGGGACAGTGCACAGGATGGTTACTGGCCCGACCAGGTCAGTGCTGCCCTGTCACTAAAGTTTAATTTGGCTGCGACTGTCTGTCAGTTGCGTGTAAAAACAGTCTTACGCCTTAATCACACTGCACGCAAGAGCAGCGTGCAAGCAGATCGTCTGCTGTGTGCACACTTCAGTCCTTTTCACACAGTGATACCGGTAAGTTTTACAGAACGACTTTACCGGTAAATTCAAAAAAGCGCCGTTCACAGAGACGAGGACGTTACAGAGTTTTTCCAGAAAAGAGCATTCATACATCCACTCCAAAATAGCGGTAAATTCTGACATCATTAACCAGAAATGAGCTGGATACGGCTGCGCTTGTGTTTGTAAACATTTGACTACATCACAAACTCTGTGGATGATCAGTATAGTGGACAACTTGATGAAAACATATGGAGGAACACTTTCGCATGTTGAGATGTACATGATGTGTGTGTGTGCAGGCGCTCACCAGCTGCTTTACGGGGACACGCGACACGTCAAGCAACTGAAGGAAGCAGACCTTGAAGGTAAACAGACATTGGCTTATCATACGCATCTTATCGTTAATTATTTACACAGTTGGCATTAAGATGAACATGTAAACGTGATCTGACTAACATCTAGCAGCTGAATGTGTCTTGAAAAATATTCAAAGGCTTTTATTTTCATAAACCGTGCGGACGGGAATGTGTCTGGCTGTTTTGATTGGCTAGACGTCTCACGTCAGCTCGTTCTAGACGTGCATGCGCTTATTACGGCAATCTTCCTTCTGCGTTCACACAGCGCAGCATTCCGGCAAATTACCGGTAATGTTACAACTGCTCTTTCCGGAAAATACAGAACGAATTTACCGGTATTTAAAAAAGGGCCTGTCCACATACAGTCCGGAAATTTTCCGGAAAGGTCTGTATATGTGAAAGGGGCGCTGCTTCTGCGTGCGGTATGAAAGCTCTAATCTATTAAAGAGCCCATATTATGGGTTTTTG
This sequence comes from Danio rerio, assembly GCF_052040795.2. Taxonomy (NCBI): domain Eukaryota; kingdom Metazoa; phylum Chordata; class Actinopteri; order Cypriniformes; family Danionidae; genus Danio; species Danio rerio. Next base: position 671,620 of record NC_141021.1, on the reverse strand, counting down.
AAAATTCCCCTCCATGTAGTGTGTAACACAGCTCTAAGTGAAGTGAAGTATCCAGCTAAGGCTTAAATCTGTTAGTGTACAGTGTTTAAAACGGTTGATTCATCTATAAAAGAGTCGACTCATAGTGCTTCAAACGAGTCGCCTTGATACCGAGTCATTAGGTGTTTCGCCATGACGTACGAACGAAACCAAGTTATTCACGTGCACTCGCAAACCCGGGAGATTTCAAACCTGAGGCCCCGCCCTCTGACGCAGAAACCCAGACACACACACACACCCACAAACACACGCACACAAACACACACACACACACACACACACACAAACATGCCGGTCGATTGAAGTCACACTGCAGATGGATATTATCGAGTCTCTACCCAAAGATGAAACCTCAGCATTATAGCCAAGCAGTTGGAAACTTCTGGAAACTTCTGGAAACTACATGCTACAAAGAATACTTCATCTGCATTTGTTAAAGGAAGGATCAGTAAAGAGTAACTTACTGCTGGACGTCAGGATGGGTTTCTTCCATTTCTTAAGTGTAAGTTTGTGCGATTAAAGTTGTTGCCTCGTTGACTCGAGCTTGCAAATGTATTTAGTTGTGATTTGTTGTAACCGCGTGTACTGTATCAGGTTAACTGGCTATATTCTCTTATCGCGTGCAAAGTCACGTTAAAAACGCGACGCATGCTGCTTTGTTTATAGAGCTCCGTGGTAGAGGTCAGCATTCCCACGGCTGTCCCCGCGCCAGTTTTCTGCAGCGCGGGAATAAATTTCCGAATAAATCGCAGGAGAGGTCGGTAACGGGTTTAATTTGGGACGGGAGCAGGCTGTCTAGCAATATCACGGATATTGCTATGTGAATGAGAAAGATGTGTCTGCTTGGTGCTTGTGTGTATGCGTGTTAGTGCGTATGAGAGAGAGAGAGAGAGAGAGCATTCTATGCCATAAAATCACGCTTTGGCCAATTACAGTTACCAACTAAAACATGGATTAAATTATATCACGCTATTATCAAACCTATATTACTATATGGGAGTGAAATTTGGGCACCAGTATTAAAATTAGAAAATTGGAATAAAAGTTTAATTGAACGAACACAATTAGAATTTGCTAAAAGCATATTACATATTCACAGAAACACGTCTAACATTGCCTGCAGGGCTGAACTGGGTTTATACCCGCTAAATTTGGAGATTCAGAAACGAGCTGTTCAGTTCTGGCTGCACCTGCATCAGTCGGACCCCCAGTCTGTCCAATATAAAGCCCTTCTGGCTAATGAAAAACCTACAGTGTCTCATCCTCTAAACACACTGGTATCTGAGCTACTGAAACAAGCACAAACCGAACCCGTCCCCAAACAAAACCTTCACAAACAAATTGACAAAACATTAAAATATAACTATGATGAAAAACTGAAAACTGAATTCAACCTCCAGACTAAACTTAAATGTTATTCGGCCCTAAATAGAACCACACAGTTGGCAAATTATTTATCATTAAAACAATTAAAAGAAAAGCACATTCTTTCCAAATATCGCCTCTGTGATCATGACCTAGAAATAGAAAAAGGCAGACATAAAAAATCCTGGACTCCTGAGGAAAAGAGAATATGTAAACAGTGTGACACAAAGCAAATAGAGGATGAGACACACTTCCTTCTGTTCTGCCCCAAATACACCACCACTAGAGAAATATTTTTCCCCCAATTTGAAACATTGATCAATTCATTTTTTAATTTAAATGACTCAGAAAAACTTTACCATATACTCGGAGAGGACGAATTGACATTTGAACTGGCTGCAAAATATGTATACACCCTACACACCATAAGAAACGGTTAATGTAAATTTGTGTCTTATTTAAATAATTTAAACTTTTTACTATTATTATTATTATATTTATCAAATGTATTTTTTTTTTTTTTTGTGTCATTATATCTTATTTGTATTACTATTAATTATTATTTTCAATGGTTTTAATATGTTTCATATTTGAAATGCTTTGGCAATACTGTATTTAATGTCATGCCAATAAAGCAACTTGAACTGAACTGAACTGAACTGAGAGAGAGAGAGAGAGAGAGAGAGAGAGAGAGAGAGCGCGAGAGAGAGAGAGACAGAGAGAGAGAGAGAGAGAGAGAGAGAGAGAGAGAGACAGAGAGAGAGAGAGAGAGAGAGAGAGAGCGAGAGAGAGAGAGACAGAGAGAGAGAGAGAGAGAGAGAGAGAGAGAGAGAGCGCGCGAGAGCGAGCTTTGTGTGCTTGGTGCTGTGTGTGTGTTTATACAGACAGCTTGGTTGTCTGGACTGTATTGCTGGGTGATTTTTGGTTGTGTTCTCCCCCGCTCTTTAGCGGTATCGGGCGCAGCGGGCAGAAAACAGGGCGGGTTCTAAGGCTAAAACCTGGCAGGTGCGGGCGAAAGCGTTGTCGTCCGGAGATGTGTGTGTGTTTTTGTGTGTGTGGCAGCTAAAATCCACGCCTACACTATGGAGCGTGTATGAACTGTGATTACTTTTTAAATTGCTGATTAGCTATTGGCCATTTCACTCTCTGACTGTATGCAGTCGACCAATCGTGACAGACTGTCATCGGTCCAATCAGCGCAGATTAGCTTCGCGCTAAGGAGGGGTTTGGGAACAAATTAATCACTGGACGATTCATACAGGAGTCGCTGGGATAATTAGGTAAAAATAAATGCAGATTATAAGACCATGAAAGTGTTTTTTGACCTTGCATGCATATTAGACTGTTATTGGAGACCCTTACAACCAAGATATGACCCTATTTCATGTATAATATGGGCTCTTTAAGATGGATGCCAAAAAACACGCGCTGCTCTCGCATGTGAAACAGGCTTTAGGGTGCTTTCACACCTAGATGTTTGTTTCAGAACCTGTCTTATTTGCCCAGTTAGCACGGTCCGTTTTTCCATGGTTACAAGTGTTTATATATATATATTGAGTCCAGGCTGGGTCAGTTGGTCAGTTGTTTCTGTGTTGTGAAGTTGTTCTCCCCATGTTGGTGTGGGTTTCCTCCGGGTGCTCCGGTTTCCCCTACAGTCCAAACACATGCGCTATAGGGGAACTGATCAACTACACTGGCCGTAGTGTATGAGTGTGAATGAGTATTTATGGATGTTTCTGAGTGATGGGTTGCGGCTGGAAGGGCATCCACTGCGTAAAACATATGTTGGATAAGTTGGCGGTTCATTCTGCTGTGGAAACTCCAGATTAATAAAGGCCGAAAAGAAAATGGATGATTGAATATATATATATATATATATATATATATATATATATATATATATATATATATATATATACATATACATATACATATATATAGTTGAAAGCAGAAGTTTCCACACACTGTATAAAAATGCACATACCTATTTTAAAACAAGTCAGATGTTAATGTGAGTAAATTGCTCTCATCCTTGCAATTTCGACTAGATGCAATTTGTGGTTCATCTAGTCATGTTTTGTTTACTATTTGAGGTTAAAAATACAAAATAATCAAATAAGATCCTTTTCCTTTTTTCTAAATATTTACATTTTACTTCTGAAATATCTACCTTTATTAAAAAGCTATATCATGAACTATATCGTTATCCTGAAATAAACTTTCTCATAGTGTAAAATTAAATTCAGCTCGTCCCGCCCAGCCAAACTCTTGAATGACCCATGAAACAAACACGTGCTCTAGTGTTCAACAAGGGTTAAACTGCATCCTCCTGTCTGCGATGATCTAAATGTTTTGACGCATTTACATATATCATGCTCGAGTGGGCGCAGCACAGTAAACCTGAGACACCAGAGTTTGGGGAAAACGCATCATACAGCGTGTGCTGTCATCAACGACCTTTAAAGATCAAAGAGTTTCTTGTAAGCTGCTTTCATCACAGCTGTGAAGAGCATTTAGAGGAACGACACACGTGGAAATTTTTCTTTGTCATCATCTACAATTTGATAAGTGCCAAATAAAGAGATTTCAGGAGAAAGTGAAATTTATGAACTGAGTGAAATGTAATAATTACAGACTGTGCAATTATATTACAGAATAATAAATGCAAGTGTAAGAGTATTATTGGTGGTGTGTTCATTCAAATGAACGCATGAAGGCGTACAAATAAAGAGAAAATCTGAGAGTGTTTGGCTCTTTGATATGGCTTTTGTAGCTGTTTTGAGTGAAATTATCTGCTAAATGCATAATTATTCTTGATTATTTATGACATATTCCTGCATGATTTTCCCCGATGAGTGAAAGTTCATCAGTATCTGTAAGAGTGAGCCGGTTTTGGAAAGTACAGGGGAAAACCACGAGAAGGTGTTTGGTTCACAGCTCATTCTATAGATGAAGAACTCAATTAGTACATGCCTAAATTAGTCTGAAACCAAACTTTCACTGTGGAGAAAAGTACAGATGCCTGCTGCACGCTTGTTTTCACAATTGTTATGCTATTCGAGAATAAAGGGGAAAAAGTTTGAGTCAAAAGAGACGCGCCATCTGTCCCTTTAATCAGACTGATACTACACAGCACATGAGCTCATGCTGAGAGCACTGCTGTCTAGACTACTCTGAGACTACTGGGTTTCCTTAAACTGCCTCTAATTCACAAAACTTCCCACATTTACAACCAAAGCAAACACTGAGGACATTCACAAGATCTTGGAAATTATCCCCAAACACCTTAACTGCCTAGCAACATGAACACCTTAACTGCCTAGCAACCTAAACACCTTAACTGCCTAGCAACATGAACATCTTAACTGCCTAGCAACATGAACACCTTAACTGCCTAGCAACCTAAACACCTTAACTGCCTAGCAACATGAACACCTTAACTGCCTAGCAACATGAACACCTTAACTGCCTAGCAACCTAAACACCTTAACTGCCTAGCAACATGAACATCTTAACTGCCTAGCAACATGAACATCTTAACTGCCTAGCAACATGAACACCTTAACTGCCTAGCAACCTAAACACCTTAACTGCCTAGCAACATGAACATCTTAACTGCCTAGCAACATGAACATCTTAACTGCCTAGCAACATGAACACTTTAACTGCCTAGCAACATGAACACCTTAACTGCCTAGCAACATGAACACCTTAACTGCCTAGCAACATGAACATCTTAACTGCCTAGCAACATGAACACCTTAACTGCCTAGCAACATGAACACCTTAACTGCCTAGCAACATGAACAACTTAACTGCCTAGCAACATGAACATCTTAACTGCCTAGCAACCTAAACACCTTAACTGCCTAGCAACATGAACATCTTAACTGCCTAGCAACATGAACATCTTAACTGCCTAGCAACATGAACACTTTAACTGCCTAGCAACATGAACACCTTAACTGCCTAGCAACATGAACACCTTAACTGCCTAGCAATCTGAACACCTTAACTGCCTAGCAACATGAACACCTTAACTGCCTAGCAACCTGAACACCTTAACTGCCTAGCAACCTGAACACCTTAACTGCCTAGCAACATGAACACCTTAACTGCCTAGCAACCTGAACACCTTAACTGCCTAGCAACCTTAACACCTTAACTGCCTAGCAACATGAACACCTTAACTGCCTAGCAACCTGAACACCTTAACTGCCTAGCAACATGAACACCTTAACTGCCTAGCAACCTAAATGCCTTAACTGCCTAGCAACAACCTTGAATAATTAGGATGATTTTGGATATTATCATTTAAACACTTCAACTGCCTAGCAACCACCTAGAACATTAAGGACATCCTGGATATGGTCACCCAAACACCTTAATTGCCCAGCAACCTGAACACCTTAATTGCCTAGCAACAACTTAAGACAATTAGGACATCCTAGATATCATCACCCAAACACTTTAACCAGCCTAGTAACCATTTAGAACAATTTGATTATTCTGGAAATGACCACCAGAACACCTACATTACCTAGCAACCTGACCACATTAACTGCCTAGCAACCACCTAGAACTATTAGAATATTTTGGAAATTATCACATGAACACCATAACTGCCTAGCAACATAAACACCTGAACTGCCTAGCAACTACCTAGGGCATTAAGAACATTCTGAAAACCATCATCCGAACACCTTAACAAGCCTAGCAACCACCTAGAACAATTAGATTATTTTTGAAATTATAATAAATAATGATATAACTGCCTAGCAACCTGAACACATTAACTGCCTAGCAACTACATGGGAGATTAATACGATCTTGGAAATGATCACCTAAGCACTAACTGCCTAGCAACCCATCTACCTTACCTAACTGTCTAGCAAAAACTTAGAACATTTAGGAAATACTTGAAATGGTCACCTAAACATCCTAACTGCCTAGCAACCACCTAGAACAATGAGAATATTCTGGAAATTATCACCGAAACACTTTAATAATGTGGAAATTTAACTGCCTAGCAACCTACCTAAACACCTTAACTACCTAGCAACCACCTAGAACATTTAGTATATTATGTAAATGATCACCTGAACATTGTAACTGCCTAGCAACATGAACACCCTAACTGCCTAGCAACCACCTAAACCATTAAGAAATATTCACTCAAACCCATTAACTGCTTAGCAACCTGAACACCTTAAATGCCAAGCAAACCACATGGGATGTTAAGAAAATCTTTGAAATTATCATCCAAACACTTTAACTGGCCAACAACTTAAACACCTTAACTGCTTAGCAACAACCTAGTACATCCCAGAAAATGGCCAACCAAACACCATAACTGCCTAGCAACCTGAACTGCCTAGCAACCATCTAAATCATTCTGGAAATGATGACCCAAACACCATGACTGCCTAGCAACCTGAATACCTTCACTACCTAGCAACCTGAATACCTTAACTGCCAAGCAACCATCTAAATTCACATTTACAATACATTTACAATGATCAGCTAGAAAACAAAGACTGTCAGGCAAACTGCAGAACACCGTAACTGGCTAGCAGCCATCTAAAACATCATGGAAATGATCACCCAAACACCTTAACTACCTAGCAACCATATAAAACATCCTGATCACCCGAACACCTTAACTGTCTAGCAACATGAACACCTTAACTGCCAAACAACTTCCTAAGACATTGAGACGATTTGTGAAATATTCTCTGTAACACCTTAACTGCCAATCAAACACATGGAACGTTAAGAAAATCTTGGAAATGATCATCCAAACACTTTAACTGCCTAGCAACCTGAACACCTTAACTGCCTAGCAACCTGAACATCTTAACTGCCTAGCAACCTGAACATCTTAACTGCCTAGCAACCTGAAACCTTAACTGCTTAGCAACCTGAACACCTTAACTGCCTAGCAACCTGAACACCTTAACTGCCTAGCAACATGAACACCTTAACTGCCTAGCAACCTGAACACCTTAACTGCCTAGGAACCTGAACATCTTAACTGCCTAGCAACCTGAACATCTTAACTGCCTAGCAACCTGAAACCTTAACTGCTTAGCAACATGAACACCTTAACTGCTTAGCAACCTGAACACCTTAACTGCCTAGCAACCTGAACACCTTAACTGCCTAGGAACCTGAACACTTTAACTGCCTAGCAACCTGAACACCTAGAACATTCAGGACATCCTGAAAATGGTCACACTCACTCATCAGTTCATAAGTTTACACTTGCTTTCAATGGCGGCTCATATTCAATTCAGGACACTGATGTTTGCCCACAAACCCCCAGTGGTCCTACAGCCGTGTCTGAATTCACTGCTTTACACTAATACGCCACCCAGAGGCTTGTGTATGAATGGTGCATCTCAAAATCCTTTTCACCAACTTTAAAGAGGACCTATTATGCAGGGTTTAAACCCAGTTGTGTGTCAGCAGTGTGTGAATATCTCCAGTCTTTAATGGTCGACATGAATTAATTACATTTATTATATTAAAACTTGATGAATGAAACACTTTGATTGACATTCTCCCCTTTGTACGTGTCATCAGAGGGGGAAAGCCCCGCCCACTAGTGTCCATCTCTTCGTCATTAGCATATGATGTTATTATGGTTTTGAATCTGTCGCTATGCTGACACAGAGGCGTTTGTAACTCCGCCCCCCTTCTGAAAAGAGCACAATCTCATTAGCATTTAAAGCGACAGTCACCAAAACACCACAATTAGGATCAGGAAGCTCTATATATGATCTACTCTGTTTGTTTGGAGAAACATATTTTACATCAAATTATTCTTTTAAATACATCAAAATAGTTTATTTCAGCAAAAAGCAACTAGTATTTTTAATATTTGTTCAATATATCCTATACATAAATACTAATTATATATATATATATATATATATATATATATATATATATATATATATATATATATATATATATATACAAACACACACACACACACACACACACACACACACACACACACACACACACACACATATATATATATATATATATATATATATATATGTAATCGATATATATATATATATATATATATATATATATATATTTACACACATATATATATATATATATATATATATATTACAAATATTCTTACTTTAATAACTTTAATAGGTGAATTAAGTTTCTAGTTATATACTATTTACCTTAATATATTTAGTCAGACTGATTTAAATTAAGTCGAATAGAAAAGCTACATTGATTCAACTAAATAATTTAAGGCGAGACACACTTTTTTTTATACAGTGAATAAACGTACATATACCACCTAATGTTTATAAATCTGTCTAACTACAATAAATATAATCATTATGATCTACAACATAATGTACAATTCTCATAAATCTCCAATGTTCACATGTTCCATGTCTTAAAATATAAATGCTTCTTTATAATATCAATTAATAATCAATATATGTTCACATGTTAAGGAAAAACTGGTGCATTGCTTTGCCTCACCTTCACATGCATCACAACAGCGCCGTCTGTTGGTGAGGAGAGGAACAGCACAACATAAATATTGCTCCTGCAGAAAAAAGACTTACAATGCTTATTAGATGGTCAGTATTTCACAATCAATGATTTATTTTGTCTTTTTATGTGAACAAAGTGTACAGATAGATACAACAGATCAGAAATAAAGTTGATCAAAGAGCTGCTGATAATAGGAGATACCCTGCATTAATAATGTGATTTGATTGTGCTTCCCCCCTTTTTAATCAATAAAAAAGATTGAAAGTTAATTATTGTTAAAAACATTCTGGTTACATAACAACAACTTAAAAAGTAAATAATCAAATAAACAAAGAGGTAAATAAATTAATGCATTATCCCATAAGTGAAAGATTTAGTAAAAGTATAACAGTATACACAATAAACACATTAATAAAATTGCACCTTAACAGTAATAACAGATATTCCTCTTTCATTTTAGAGAATAATAATATAATCATAACATTAGAATCTCTCAATGTCACATCGCCGTTTTCAATGCAAACAAGACATTTCTCAAATAATATCTTTAAATTATGGAATATTTTCTGATGACAGCCAAGCAAAATCAAGTTAAATTGTCATACAAAACTAGTGGGTGAAAGGTCATCCGCTGCATGAAACATATGCTGGATAAGTTGGCGGTTCATTCCGCTGTGGCGATCCCCGATTAATAAAGAGACTAAGCCGAAAAGAAAATGAATGAATGAATAATATAGAACTAGAATGAGAGTGTATGGGTGTTTCCTAGTACTGGATTACAGCTGGAAATGCATTCGCTGTGTAAATCTCGGCACTTGGCGGTTCATTCTGCTGTGGCAACCTCTGATGAATAAGGGACTGAGCCAAAAGAAAATGAATGAATGAATATAGAGATTTTCGTCTCGCCATGGTAAGAAAATCTCTGCTTTAGTGTGTCAGTAAGGGGCTGTTCACACCCGCTCACAACAAGTGTTTTTTTCTGATAGTAAAGATATCAGATTGTGAAATGGACAGGTGTAAATGTGAATATAAATACGATAAGGAAGTGGTTTCCAGATGAAATTATAGAGATCTAAATGCATCTGGTTGTTAAAACCACTTGTCAACTTTACTCCTTACAAAATATTAAAAATAAACATGAGAGGTGTTGTGGGCTACTTGATTAATAGATTTACAAGCGCAACAGGCGATTTTTTTAATGCTTTAATAAAAAAGATGGTTTGTTTTTATTTTTGACGGTGAAATAATAAAAGATTGACAAAATTGACAGTACAATACAAACACAGAGCAGCACCTGTAGCCTATCTCCGCGAAAAGATAAATAATCAGAGAAAAATATAGCGCTGTGGTCATTTTATTTTGTTTTTGGAAATATTTTTGTTATACACTGTCTTTACAGTTTTGAATGATGTCTTACACATATCTGTACAACAAAAATAGATGTTTTATTTAGCCTATAATGACAGTAATAAGCCTATCTTTGTGCTTGTAATTATGTTTTTTCTGCATTTGAACATCAAATAATATATATAGTTTATGTTTCTGTAAATGATAATGTTAATTAAATAAAATGTGGTGTATCTGACACTTTAGTTGATGTAACCTAGTTAAATAGCGTAAGGTTTGAAGATCAGAATCATATTCGTTTAGCAGAGATGCATTCATCTGGTCAAATATAAATGGAAACATTTTTAAAGCTAAACTAAAATCTGTAAACAAACCCTAATGTCTTTTAGAAGAAAGTCTAATCTGAGTTTGGTAATCAGTTTCAGATGTGTGTGCGTAATGAATGCAAGGGATTGTGGGAGGTGTAGTCCAGGTGGTTACTCAGTTGTATGGATAACTGTAAACAACCCTAAATCTATTTTAGATGAGAGTCTAATCAAAGTTTGGCTAATCAGTTTCAGATGTGTATGCGTAATGAATGCAAAGGATTGTGGGAAATGTAGTCCGGATGGTTAATGAGTTGTACGGATAGTGTAAACAGGCACTTAATGTCTTTTAGATGAGAATCTAATCTGAGTTTGGCTAATCAGTTTTAGATGTGTGTAATGAATGCAAAGGATTGTGGGAGATGTAGTCCAGGTGGTCAATGAGTTTTACTGATAGCTTTAAACAGCCCTAAATGTCTAATCTGAGTCTGACTAATCAGTTTCAGATGTGTGTGTGATAAATGCCAGGGATTGTGGGAGGTGTAGTCCAGATGTTTAATAAATTGTATAAATAGCTGTAAACACCCCCTAAGTGTCTTTTAGATGAGAGTCTAATCAGTTTCAGATGTGTGTGTGTGTAATGAATGCAAAGGATTGAGGGAGTTGTAGTCCAGGTAGTTACTCAGTTGTACGGCAAGCTGTAAACGGCCCTACATCTATTTTAGATGAGAGTCTAAATAAAAGTTTAGCTAATCAGTTTCCGATGTGTATGCGTAATGAATGCAAAGGATTGTGGGAAATGTAGTCCGGATGGTTAATGAATTGTACGGATAGTGTAAACAGCCCTAAATGTCTTTTAGATGAGAGTCTAATCCGAGTTTGGCTAATCAGTTTCAGATGTGTGTGTGTAATGAATGCAAGGGATTGTGGGAGGTGTAGTCCAGGTGGTTACTCGGTTGTACGGATAGCTGTAAACACCCCTAAATCACTTTTAGATGAGGGTCTAATCAGAGTTTGGCTAATCAGAAGGTGTAGTCCCGGTGGCTCGTGGACTATTCGGATACCTGAAGCACCCTCTAGTGGCTCTCATAGGCAGCTTATAGTCATGACAAAACTATTATGTTGAAATAAACAGTGTTGGAAGAAAAATGTAGTAGTTATTAAAGCTGCATTTTATTCCTTTAAAACACTGATTACCATGATCACATCGCAAATAGTTTCAAAATCTGTCAAAACAACTCAACAGTTGGTTCAAAACCATAAACCAACATAAGAGCAAATATAACAGCAGACACCATTTATTATTGTGAGAACATAGAAGAAGGCATTTCTCACAGAATGTAAAGAAAAGTAAAGAAGCCACAGGAATGTGACGTTATCAGTCGAACCAACACATCTGAAAACTGCTGACTTTAACCACACACGCTTCAATGATACGGAAGTTTCGGTGGCAAGAAAGTCGATGATGAAACATTTCAGTAATACTGACAGACCGAACGTGCTCATACAAGACTGTCCTGCTCAGCGTACACGTGCTAAATCAGACTTTATTAGCTTTCTCTGCTATGCTAAGAAGCACTTTTAACAAATAAAAAGCTGCAATAGCAAACGTCAGTGAACAGAACGATTGACTTGAGTTGAAGTGTAGAACTCAGGATTATAAAATAAAATGTCATTAAATTAAATTAAATGAAGGGTTGTATTAAATATGCTGTAATAATAATAATACATTTGTATTTTATGGAGTTCAGGATAATTATAGTTAACATTCCCAAAGTTACATTTGAGTTCTTGAAATAAACATTAGCTGATAATAAAATAAACCAAAAATTTGTCAAGACAACATTTCTCATTTCATTTAGTGACTTAAGTTACAGTCATTTTCCTTCGGCTTAGTCTCTTTAATCATCAGAGTTCACCACAGCAAAATGAACCGCCAACTAATCCAGCATATGTTTGACACAGCGGATGCCTTTCCAGCTGCAACCCAGTATTGGGAAACACCCATACATACACACCCACACACACACACGTGTACACTACGGCCAATGTAGTTGATCAGTTCCCCTATAGCGCATGTGTTTGGACTGTGGGGGAAACTGGAGCACCCGGAGGAAACCCACGCCAACACGGGGAGAACATGCAAACTCCACACAGAAACACCAATTGGCCCAGACGGGACTCGAACTAGCAACCTTTTTGTTGTGATGTGACCGTGCTAACCACTGAGCCACCGTGATGCCTAACCTTAAAACTAAAACTGACATAAAATAAGTACATAACAGAGTCAATATTAGTTAACTATTAAATACAATGAAATGCATAATGGCTAATTGCAAGAAAATAAATGCTAAGTGAAATAAAATAAAAAATAATAACATTAAGCTTTTTATTATTAAAATCAAATATTTAAATTCTATAGTTTATAAAAAAAATTGTAATCACTACTTTCTTAAATAAATTAAATTGATCTATTTAAAATCAAAATTATCATACAATATAACTCCTAAAATTTTATTGTAAATGAAAACTAAACACACATACTTATACAGGGTTCATACACATTTTTACTGCTAAAATTCCATGATTTTTCCAAGACTTTGAGTAAATTGTCATGACATAATGTTTCATGCAATGTCTACTTATGCGTGGTAATTAACAATACATGTTAAAATTTATAACAGCATATCATAAAATATGCAGCAATCTATTTAGTTTCAATTTATATCTATGTAAAATTGATTCAGATCATGCTGACACTGCACTAATAATGTGAGAGTAGAGTATGTGATCTGCCAAGGACAGAAAAAGAAGACAACTAACCTAAATTCAAGAATACAAATATCAGTTCTCCATGACTTTTCCAAAACTTTAACTCCGATTTCCCCCACAGTCCAAACACATGCGCTATAGGGGAATTGATCAACTAAATTAGCCGTAGTGTATGTGTGAACGAGTGTGAATGGGTGTTTCCCAGTACTGGGTTGCAGCTGGAAAAGCATTCGCTGTGTAAAACTGTGCATGTATAACTGCTGTGAATATGTTGGCGGTTCATTCCGCTGTGGTGAATGAATGAATCAATTACCATTTTCAACAAATTATATACAAAATTATAAAGAATAAATAAAAAAAACAACAAATGCAGAAATAAAACGGTTATAAAAACAATAACAATAGCACACACATTCTAGTTAATATTTCCAATTAACTAATTTTTCTGTTACTATATAATATATAATTTTTTTTACTCAGAGAAAACAGGATTCTCATTTTTTTTTAGTCCAGATATAAACGGCAATCCAGATCTCATGAGCCACTATTTAAAACCAGCGTTCAGATTTCTGATGCCACAATAATGCTGTCTGTCCATTAATGAAGCAATCAGGATGTGTGTGCGTGTGTGTCGAACTGAAACCCTCCTCTACAAACCGATAGTGTAAAACATAAGAAACACTCCCTCTCTCAGCATTTAATCATCCAGCAGCAGAAACAGCTCAACCACCAAACCAGAGCTCTCAGACCAGAGTCAATGCATGCAAGAGGACACAAGCCTCGCAAGAAGGTAAGAGATGCTCCCGACACACATCTGAACAGTCCTGCAGATCCACTACAAAACAAACTATGAGGATTTAGTCAAGTCAGTGTTTATTTAGGAAGCACTTTAAAATACAACAAGTGCTGCACTAAGACGAACAAAGAAAACAGACATCTCATATGGTGCTAAAAGCCAAAGAAATGAGTGGAAATGAGTTTTAAGACTAGATTTAAGCACAGAGTTTGTAAACGTAGGTTCTGCAAACTAAAATAAACGGATGAGCACATCTATAGCTGAAGTCAGAATTAAAATTTCCTTGCTTCATTAAATATCACTTGATAAATATCTGAAAAAGAGTACATAGATCATAGGAGGGAGGGCTTATAATTGTGCCCTGAACTGTAATCGTCATTGATGAAGTGTACTATTGAATTAACAGAGAAAGGTATCCTTATGCTAGTCCATTTAGGGATATAAACACCAAGACTATCTTAAAATGTACTCTTAAAGTTAAACAGGCAGCCGGGTCAAGATAAAAATAAGTATAATCTTTTCAAAGACACTAAAAGACTAGCTTTAATTACTGGATTAATCTGTTTTTCCAGTTTGAAGTCACCATCCCTAATAACAGCCAGGTCTTCACATTGAGATTTAGAACACATTCAATGGGACGAGTGGCTCAGGTGTACAGTACGTGCTGAAGCTGAAGGTGTGTTCGGTGGTTCGTTCACATAGCAGGAATGCATTATGGATGTGTGTAAACAGGTTGTGAATGGGTGGACACCTGTGGGCGGACTATTCAGAAGCCTTCAGGTGATAAAGTCAACATTCCTGCGAGACACTATTCTTTAAAAAAACACACACGAAAGCTCACAGCATCACGCGAACACTGCAGCAGAGCTCAGGAAACAGTGGCTTACTGATAGGGATGAA
The DNA here is from genome assembly GCF_052040795.2 of Danio rerio. Taxonomy (NCBI): domain Eukaryota; kingdom Metazoa; phylum Chordata; class Actinopteri; order Cypriniformes; family Danionidae; genus Danio; species Danio rerio. Next base: position 656,557 of record NC_141021.1, on the reverse strand, counting down.
CTACTGTTTTTGCATTGATGCTATTGCATTAATGCTATTTAATGCATTGATAATAACATTATACATACAAGATAACCACTGCTAAAATGTAAATGCCAAAATACAATAAAAGACAACTGAAGTATCAGAAACAGGCATAAAAACACAGTAAAGGAGACGCGGCGCAGTGATTTTTGCATTGATACTAATTTAATGCAATAATAATAGTGTTAACATAATTGATAACAAAATTGTAGGTACAAGATAGTCATTGCTAAAACGTGAAATTGAAATGAAAACTGAAAATACATTAAAAGACTACTACAGTATCATCAACATGCTTAATAACACAGTAACTGATAGCTGATCACTTACTGATAGAGATGCACTAATAGGATTATATTGACTACATTGTAAAATGTTTCAGTAAAAATATTCAGTAAATCTACAGTATAATTAGCTTCAACTAAACTTTACATAGATTACAATGATTGGTAAAAAAAAATTGAAAATAGATTAAAAAAAGGACAACTAGAGTATCTTAAACATGCTTAAAACACAGTAACAGAGATGTGGTGCAGTGACTTATTGATAGGGTTGAATTATTGTTTTTGCATTGATTCTTTTGCATTTATACTAATTTAATGCAATAATAATAGTAAAAAATTATTAATATAATTGATAATAAAATTGTACATGCAAGATAATGATTGGCAAAATGTGAAATTTTAAATAAAATAAAAAAATACATTGAAAAAGACAACTAGATTATCTTAAATATGCTCAAACACACACACACAGTAACAGATGTAGGGATGCACTAATAGGATTTTATTTTATTTTTTGATCACGCTGTAAAAGGTTTCAGTAAAACTGCAGATTTTTTTTTCGTGATAATTTTGTAGTAACTATTTTTGATGCATTAAAAATGGAAACTGAAATAGCAATAAAAGACAAATAGAGTGATAAACATGCATACAAACACAGTAAAGGAGACATGGTGCATTGACTTACAGAAAAGGATGCACTACTGCTACTGTTTTTGCACTGATATTTATTTAATGCAATAATAATAGCGTTAACATAATTGATAAAAAAATTATGCATACAAGTTAATCATTGCTAAAATGTGAAATTTAAATGAAAACTGAAAATACATTAAAAAACTACTAAACTACACATAAACATGCTTGATAACAGTAATGGAGAAATGGTGCAGTGACTTACTGATAGGGATGCACTAATAGGATTACATAATGACTATTGTAAAACGTTTTATGTACAGTATAATTTTATGTACATTATAATTTTATGTACAGTATAATTAGTTTCAACAATTTTGATGCATTTGAAAGCATGAAAATTAAATTTCACATACAAGACAATAATTGGTGAAATGTGAAATAAAAAAAATTGAGAATAGATTAAACAAGACAACTAGAGTATTGCTTAAAACACACAGTCGCGGAAGACGTGGTGCAGTGACTTACTGATAAAGATGAACTAATAGAGTTTTGCTTATTTGTTTGATCACCCTGTAAAAGGTTTCAGTAAATCTGCAGTGTTTTATGGTAATTATGTAGTCACTGTTTTGAAGCATTAAAAATAAATGAAAGAATTAAATGAAAACTGAAAACGCATAAAAAGACAACTAAAGCATGCTTAAGAACACTGTAACAGAGACGTGGTGCAGTGACTTACAGATATGGATGCTCTAATGTGAGGCCACACTGTAAAAAGTTTGAGTAAATCAGCAGTTTTTTTGTGATTTCTGTGATAATCTGAAGTACAGATATTAAAATACGTATTGCTTCCTGCTAAAATAAACAGTTTTGATGTATTTAAAACTACATTTTTCAAAATATCTTCCTTTGTGTTCAACAAAAACATGGCTGTTTTGGTGCTGTCAAATATCAGCACTGTTTGATAAATATACTGGAGTATTTTCTGTTTTAATAACAACAGTTCTGAGAAATACACACAGCCATGCATACCTTAGTGAAAAACACACACAGGAGGTATTGTGACACGACCACTTCATTTCATTAAAAACAAAGCATGTTCTTATTTCATAATCCGTCTGCAATGAGGAAACGGCTCTTGCTTAATTTCACTGCCACTTCTGCCACTGAACATTGTAAAACCGTTTAATGCATCGATGTATTTTTTATGTAAAAAAGTTGCTTCATATTAAGCTGGCTTGTTAATAGATTTAATTTATAGGTTTATTTGATTATGAATAAAAGTATAACTCAGAATTTATACAGTGCGGAAAATAAGTATTAAACATGCACCATTTTACTCAGAAAACATACTTCTAAAGGTGTCGACGACTTGAAATATTCACCAGATGTTGATAACAACCAAAGAAATGAATATATGAAATCAAATCTAATTAGTTTACAAAAGAAGTTCTGTAAAATAAAACGAAATGGCGCAGGGAAAGAGTATTTGTGCAGTGAAGGCCCAGACAGCAGCTGAAATCTCTCAGTAGTTCTTCAGCAAGCCTCTGCCCTTCATTGTAAATGAATATCAGCTGCTTCAGTCCAACATCTACATCAGCAGGAGGATGAAGATCAAACACACATTCTCTATTTTGACGGTCCATGTTCATAGCGCAAAACGCAGGCCGTTTTTAGCATTTTTGCTAATTTAAGGACGGGAAAATTCGCTTTGCACCGTGGCGCATGGTCTAAAAGGGTTGAGTTTATTTTCTTAATGAGTTATAGGTGTGTTTTGAGAATAAACCAATCAGAGTTTCATCTCCCATTCCCTTTAAGAGCCAGCTGCGTCACGCCATAAGCGCATTTTGACGTAAAGTAAGTTCACTTTCGCTTTTGCTCTCGTGGATTGGGAAACCTGACCGCACAGACCTCAATTTGCCTATAAATAATTAATTTAGTTTGTTAAGCGCAAAGATTTGTTTCAAAACTATTTTTAAATTCAGTTCTAATTTCCAGCAAACAAATAAATGATTAATAATAACAAAATGTGATCAAAATGCTGAGTTATTTCCAAATACACCCGCCATGCCCCATATGGTCTAAAATATGACAGGTGGACAAATCTAAGCTTGTTTTTAATAAAACAAATATAAATATGGATATAATAAATAATACTGCTAATAATGATAACATTATACAAAAGCAAATTGAATGAACTGAAAAAGCCTCCCGAGATGAAGGCAGTATGACGGCAGTGGTTTTTAAATTCATATAGGCTAGAAATTAATATGTTTTGTAATATTTTAATCATTTATATTTATATCCTATATATATCCTTATTATATATATATATATATATATATATATATATATATATATATATATATATATATATATATATATATATATATATATATATGTATATATCCTTAATATATTATATCTTTTTCATATGTAAAGATATTTGCGTATTGCTCTACATTTTGTTTGTAGTTTGTAAGCCAGGCGCACTTTGCGCCAGACAATAGTCCGACTTTGTTCTGGTCTAAAAAACGGACTATTTACAGTTCTTCAAAATAGCAACGCGCCAAAACACGCCTGCTTTTTTAGACCAGAAGGCCTATGTGCGCACATTTGAGCGCAAATGCATTTGCTATTTAAACAGTGTGGCGCAACACTGGCGCACGCAAATGACCCTTGCGCCGAGCTGAAAGTAGCAAAAGACTATTGCGCCACATTGCGCCGGGTGTATGATAGGGCCCATAGATACAAAACACAGCCGAGGAGACTCTCAGATGCTTTCATAGAAAGAAAATCAATCCGTAGAATGGCCTAGCCAATCACCTGAACTGAATCCAACAGAGAATACAGAATAAAGCTCAGATTTGATAGACGAGAGCCACAGAAGCATCAAGATTTACACACTCTGTTGACGTCTGTAAGAAACTCACACCTGAGCACTGCATGAGGCTTCCTTCTCCATATGAGAGGCGACTTTAATCTGCTGATTTATTAATTATACAATATATAATTATATAACTTAATATAGAGCAATATTTCCTCAGTGTACTCATCACTTTTCTTGACTGTTTCCACAGAGTATCAATGTCTACGGAAGCGCTGCTAACGGTTATGTCCAACATCACCAACACCACCGGCCCCCAGATGCCCGGTGAGGGGATCCGTATCCTGCAGATGATCCTGACCGTGCTCATCTTCACCGTGGGCATCTCTCTGAATGCTCTGGTGGTGTGGGCGCTGGGCGTACGCGTTTGGTGCCGCCGCAGAAGCTCAATGGGTGAGACTCAGAGCGCAGACAGCTTCAGGATCTACGTGGTCAACCTTGCGCTTGCAGACTTGGTGCTACTACTGCGTACGCCGCTAATGCTTGCGTACTTGGCAAACAACTTCTCGTGGACCCTCGGGGAAGCCGTGTGCAGGCTGATTATTTATTTACGCTGTCTGGGATTGTACGCAAGCGCTTTTCTACTGTGTGCGGTAGCAGTGGAGAGATGTTTGTGTCTACTTAGACCTGTTTGGGCTCGATTGAAGCGCCCTCGTTGGGTTGTACCCCTCGCTTGTGTTGCAATCTGGGTGCTAGCTGCAGCATTCGCATCTCCATATATCAAGTCGGCTATTATCGTTGACCTGAACAACCATAAAGCATGTATTGAATACAATAAGGAGGCAGGACAGGCTTTGATAGTGGTGGAAACGGTGTTCGGTTTCCTGCTGCCGCTGGTGATCTTTATGTCCTGTAACATTGCTGTGATCTTCTGCGCAAAAAAGGCTGAAAGTTCAATGTCGTCACCGACGTCTTCATCCGCACCGGCGTACACATCGCAGAGATTGAGCCGACTTTACAGAGTTTTGTTTCTCACCATGCTGCTGTTTTTGACCTGCTGGGTGCCGTATTTTGTGTGCCGCTTTTTAAGGGCTCTTGCGCAAGAACGCGGATGGACGACGCTCAAAGAACAAGCCATAGGCGGCGCTTACGTGTCGCTGTTCCTGGTCTACTTTAAAAGTGCAGTCAATCCCATCCTCTACGTGTTTGCAGCTCGCGGACTCGGACGTACAGTCCGGGCGTCACTTCTATCAACCATCGAGAGAGTCTTCAACGAGGAGTTATCAGAGTCTTTACGAAGAAAATCCCTACGAAGGAGAGACTCTCAGTTTTAGAGGAGCATCAAGAGGCGAATTTCAATTACAAACAACAGTGGAACAATATTTTGGACAAACCAACCACAAACAATGAGACAAGCTGACTGCAGGAGTTAAACATCAACATCTCCACTAGAGATGACTGACTGCTTGCATTTTTTCTATAATCATTCAATGAACACAAGAGCATTTCAGAAACTCATCTGGCATTGTTGTTTTTTAATAATGGAACTGATTGTAAGGTATTATTATGTAGCATTTATTTGCATTATGGAGGGAAAAAAACTAAACAAAACAAAAAAAAAAAAACTGCGCTTTCCCTCCTTTGACTGAAGGCTTCGCTGCTATTGTGAGACTTAAAGCAAGCTAATAATTAATGCTTTTATATTTATATATACACACATACATACACTCATGCATATTTAGAAAACTTTTATAATAGCGCATATTTCTACTGCATGAATATAGGATTATAATCTGCATATATATATATATATATATATATATATATATATATATATATATATATATATATATATATATATATATATATATATATATATATAAAAGGGCTGCACAATATATTGTTTTAACATCATAATGGGCAAGTATGTAATAGTCGGATCGCTGGGATCTGCAAAGCAGTTATAATTCCAACGGACCAAACATTACAGTTGACAAAAGTGTTTCAAATTTTAACCTTTGGGTGAAAGTTTATTATTTGCATGAGTTTTCAAGAGAATTTGAAGCAAACGTGAGCCATTTGGGTACAATAAATTAAACATTTCGGTAACTTTTTATAATAACTACACACTATTAATCATTCATTAAGCATTATCATCTACTAAATTCATGATTTGTAAAGCATTAACTCCACATTAGTAAGCAGGTTATAACTGCAGCTACAAACGCTGTATTCTTAACTTATAAGCACTTTTATAATGTGCTTAATGTTTGTGTTTTCATACTTTGCCAATATTTTATTTTTCAATACTAAAGTAACTATTGCATTATTTACAAACTATTTGTATTCAAGAGTAGTTGGTGGCTTTTAAAGAGTATTCAGAATGAGTTATTAAATGATTAATAAACTATTAAAATCAATGTTTATATATCTTAATATTCAAGCATATAGTAATAGATACTATATATGTTAATGAATGCTTTATTAACTCAACTTCATCCAGTTTTGTGATCTTAAAGTGAGGACTATTCATGCTTTATAAATCCCTAATAAATGACAATTAAAGACTCTGTATCAAATGAACAATAATCTTTGCAATCTTATCTAAAAGTAAAATTACTGTAAAGTTTTAACATCGCTGAATAACAGGAGTGCCTAAATACGACATAAAATTGGAAAAAAGAACAATATAATAATTTAACAAGATGCCATGCTTAACCTGTACAGTATTTTTTTTAAGATTGCAAATATTTATTTTTCATTTGAAGTACAGTTTCATTTGTGTATCTTTAAACAAATAGGAATGAATAATGTCGTTTATTTTGTCCTGTTCAGAATATAACTGAGCTTTTAATTATCATTTATAAGGGATTTATAAACCATGAATAGTCCTCACTTTAGATTAGGTCACAAAACTGGATTTAGTTGAGTTGATAAAGCATTAAACAACATACAAATTAATTTTAGTATATGCCTGAATACAAGATGTATAAATGTTAATTTTAATAGTTTATTATTAATTACTAACTCAATCTTAATGATCTTAAAAACAAACAACTATTCTTAAATAAATGGTTTGTAAATAATGTGATACTTAATTTAGTAATAAAAAGTAAATCATTAACCAAGTATGAAAGTACAATTATTAAGGACATTATAAATGTGATTATGAGTCAAGATTGCAGCATATTTTATAGCTGCAGTTACAAACTACTTACTAACGGTTATTAACGTAGAGTTAATGCTTTACAGATAATGAATTCACTATTTGCTAATGCTTAATACATGCTTCATAGTGTGTAGCTATTATAAAGTGCTACAAACGTTTCTAGCTTAAAGATTAATTGAACATTATATAATTATTTACTTAATTAAAATGATAGTGTTTTTATTATTATTATTATTATTATTATACAGTGATTACTTAATTTCTGCATCTGAAAACTGTTTGACTACCCAGAAAATTATATATTATTCTTTATTTGCATTGTCTGTTGTTTTTAACTTTGCCTCTTATTTTTATATGAGATTTTATGCAGATACACTCCCCTACAAAATCATCCCAATCGATCTAAAATTATGAAATCTTTGCAAGCTATTCAAGTCATCTGCTGAAATTGCATTGAATAAAAATATTGCAATGTTAGTTCTCTCCAATACGTTCAGCCCTAATATAATGTAATTTAATATAATATAATAAAATTTAATATAATAAAATATTCTATAATAAATATTTATATAATATAATATATTAAAATATAATAACATTTAATATAATTTAATATAATAAAATATAATATAATAACATTTTATATAATATAATATATTATAATATAATATATAGATAGAACATAAAACCTTCTCACACACACACACGTATGCAGTTTATAATCTCATATCCATGCATTACAAATATGCCCTATTCTAAAAACATTCTAATTATCCAAATGATTTGCAAAACAGCTAAAACAAGCCACTCATCTGATACAAACCCAACATGAGTAAAACGTTTAACATATATAATCTGACAGAGCAATGAGATTAAGACTGATCTCAGACAGCTGCATTAACGCTTGCCATGACTGTAACCTCTTTTCTATAATAAATGAGCAGATATTGTGTGCATCAGCCGTGTCTGTGATGTTCAGTCCAGGGTTTAGTCATTGTGAGCTGCTTTTTCTGCATGATCCACCTGTTTATGTGCGAGCTCCAGAAACACCCTCACGTCCTCCAGAACTGGATTTGGATGTAGAGCCTTCACCACTGCTGGAGGATTGGGGACGGTCTGCATCAGCTGCTCCTGAAAGGCCAACCACACATTAGTTTAGCAGATATAGGGGTGTCACTGCAGTCCCAGAAAAAGCTTTGAGTTACAATTGACTTTATATGTGAGTGTGCTAATTAAGAGTGGTAATCCCAGAATACAGACACTATTCTCTATGTAAAAGTATTTTATAAAGAGGTCTCAGCACGCCGACAGTTTTGCCTTACAGCAAGAAGGTCGCTGGTTCAAGTCCCAGCTGGGCCAGTTGGCATTGCTGTGTGTGTTTGCATGTTCTCCCCGAGGTAATACTTAATTAATTGAATCAGGTATTAAACCACAGATAATCTATAAAACTTTTTATGTTCTCTAGAATTGTAACGAGTGCTTATTTGAGTTACTGTTGCCTTTCTATCAGCTGGAACCAGTCTGGCCATTCTCCTCTGACCTCTGGCCTCATCAACAAGGCATTTGCGCCCACAGAACTGCCGCTCACTGGATATTTCCTCTTTGTCGGAGCATTCTCTGTAAAGCCTAGAGATGGTTGTGCGTGAAAATCCCAGTAGATCAGCAGTTTCTGAAATACTCAGAGCAGCCCGTCTGGCAGCAACAACCATGCCACGTTCAGAGTCTCTTAAATCCCCTTTCTTCCCCATTCTGATGCTCGCTCTGAACTGCAGCAGTTTTGACCATGTCTACATGCCGAAATGCAGTGAGCTGCTGCCATGTGACCGGCTGAGTAGACATTTGCGTTAAGCTGTTAAACAGGTATACCTAATAAAGTGGCCGGTGGGTGTATATATACGCATCATATTATCATATTTGTAACTCCAATAATTGGAAAGAAATAGATGGAAGTGGCCATTTTTTGCAATATTTGTCAATAAATGACATGGAGAGATGCAAATATGAGCTGAATGTCATGTATATAATTTGCATATTTTTCATGCTTCAGATTTCTACATGAGAATCATTTGCGAAATAATTTCTAAGATTATTCAGTGTTGAAACTGCATTTCCTGAGAAGTTTGAAACAAGTCTGTCAGAGTAACTCTCCTGTTCCAGATAAGCTGAAGGCAAGATTCTCAAGATGTCTTTAGTTCTCTATAAAGAGTAAATATTTCCGTGACGATGAGGTGTTAAAACCACCGTTGGTCAGAACAAAATAAAATGCTGTTGTCACCACTGTGAAAGCTGAGAATGAGGTCACGTTTGGCTGATTCATTAACCACATATTAAAAAACAAAGAGGCGACGCAGTTGTGCAGTAGGTTTTGCTGTCGCCTCACAGCAGGAAGGTCGCTGGTTCGAGCCTCAGCTGTTTCTGTGTGGAGTTTGCATGTTCTCACTGCATGGGTTTCCTCCGGGTGCTCCGGCTTCCCCCACAGTCCAAAGACATGTGGTACAGGTGAATTGGGTAGCTTGTCCGGATTGGGTAGCTTGTCCATGAGTGTGAATGAGTGTGTATGGTTGTTTCCCAGAGATGGGATGCAGCTCGAAGGACATCCACTACGTAAAAACTTGCTGGATAAGTTGGCGGTTCATTCCGCTGTGGCGACCCCAGATTAATAAAGGGACTAAACCGAAAAGAAAATGAATTAATTAAAACAACGAAGATGTGTTTCAAATAAATAGTCAGTGGCATTTTACTGACTAACAGAGATGCTGTACCTTAAAAGACTTCGAGTGGTGAAGGTGAAATTTCCAGAGTTGATTAAATCAATACTGATATTACTCACTCATCGTAAGCAGATGAATAAAACAACACAGTTGCTCAGTATAGTATCTCTCAGTTCACTCAAAATAAAGAGCAACAGCCTATTTTTGGTATTAATAAGAATTTCAGTATTGAGGCAGCATTTGCATTGCCGACACATTTTGCTTGCAAATTATCATAGATATTTACATTAGATGTCGCCTACCCTATTGTTGTCTATTGGAAGGAATCTGTCAATAGAGCCGGCGTTTTAGTACAGGGTAGCGCTCCTTTAAAATGAATGTGGAACCAAGGTGCAGTGGAGGACAGTGGCCATCCAGAGCCAGAGATATACACACATATACACATATATCTATGACAGGAAGTTTTCCCGGTGGTCAGTATGCAAATATTGTTTTAAATTATGAAAATGATAATTTTACATCATATTTCAACATCGATGGATGAGTTAGCGCATGGGCAGTACATCTACATTTAGTCATTATAAGACTTTTATCTAAAGCGACTTACAAATAAGGACAAGGAAGCAATTTACACAAATATAAGAGCAACAGTGAATAAGTGTAAGAAGCAAAACGTTAGTCATTTTATTAATTATTATTTTCTGTAATACAGTTAGCGGTGGAGCCAGAGAGGCAATTGCAGATTAGGAAGTGAAGTGGAGACTAAATAGTTGAGTTTTCAGTCGTTTCTTGAAGACAGCGAGTGACTCTGCCGTTCTGATGCAGTTAGGGAGTTCATTCCACCAACTGGGCAGATTGAACGCGAGAGTTCGGGAAAGTGATTTCTTCCCTCTTTGGGATGGAACCACGAGGCGACGTTCATTCACAGAACGCAAGTTTCTGGAGGGCACATACATCTGCAGAAGTGAGAGCAGATAAGAAGGAGCAAAGCCAGAAGTCTCTTTGTAGACAAACATCAGAGCTTTGAATTTGATGCGAGCAGCAACTGGCAGCCAGTGCACACGGATGAGCAGCGGAGTGACATGTGCTCTTTTAGGTTCATTAAAGACCACTCGTGCTGCTGCGTTCTGAAGCAGATGAAGAGGTTTGATAGAGTTAGCTGGAAGCCCGGCTAGTAGAGAGTGAGGGAGACAAAGAGTTGCAGACAAAGAGTGTGTGTTTGTGTGCAGGGAGATGTATTATCTTTCCTCCCTGTTAAATTGGATCTAATCCGTGTTCTGTAACACCTCCCTCTCCTGCTTTCACTTCTCATTCTAACAGAGTGAGTGATTGAATCTATGTAATGAGCGACTCAATCACTCAATCACAGCATCTTGTTATCATATTTCTTTTTTTATTGTTTGCTAATTTTATTTAAAGATAGCATAAGCCGAGTGTTTAGTGTGAGTTGGTGCTGCTTTGCCTTATGGTCAGCGCAGTAAAGAGACTGTATTAAAATGTAGCCATGTACCTGTAGCGTCGGCTCATCAGCTGAGCGAGACTGTAATGCTGGCAGATGCAGGACTGTTTCTTCTGACAGCTGAAGAAACTGGAACAGAATCAGAATCAAACATTATTACACAACAGACAGAAGCTGAGATTAGTTGAGCATCATTATTTACTAGATTATTAAAGTTCATGGAGACAAACTTTGAGGCTGACTTGAGTTAAGCCTGTTGGTAATAGTTTATTTAGTTTTTTTTTATTTAGTAAAACAGTTTGAAAAAAGTATAGATGGACAGACAGACAGACAGACAGATATAGATAGATAGATAGATAGATAGATAGATAGATAGATAGATAGATAGATAGATAGATAGATAGATAGATAGATAGATAGATTAAAATAGTTTTAAAAAGTACAGATGGATAGATTCAATGTTAAGTCAATGACACTTGCAATGGAAGTCTATGGGACAGTTGCTAGGGTACAGTATCTGGTTGTTAGGGTGTGGCTAGAAAGTTAAAAGGCCATCAGTGATTGGCTGCCTACTAGAGTTAAATGAGCTCAGCCATTAGTCTGTAGGACCTTCTGGTGCAGTTATGAGCTCACAAAGTTTTATCCAATGTTAAGTTGATGACAGTCTTTTGAATGGAAGTCTATGTGACAGTTTCTAGGGTCCCAAAAGTGGGTGCTAGGGCGTGGCCAGAAAGTTAAAAGCTCATCACTTATTAGCAGTTAGGTAGTCTGAGTTAAATGAGCCCAGCTAGAAGTTTGTGTGATAGTCTGACGCAGAGTTATGAGGTCACAAAGTTTGGTCCAATGTTAAGTCAATGGGGTTTTTCTGACAGTCCCGCGATGTTTTTCGGAAAACCAAAAGTCGGATCAATCGGAAAAGATATAGCACACCGAGCCAGACCAGTTTGGAGGTGTGGTGTGAGTTTGGTGGTCATAGCTCAAAAGCTCTAGGAGGAGATAGAGTTTGATTTTTAGCCCCAAAAGAAAAATAGGATTTCAGTAGTCTGTCTTGCTTTCACAAGCCAGCCTAATAATAAACTTAATTTAAGTAGCACCTTTAAAAGCAGCATCTAAATATCATTTACAAATACATGATATAAACATATAGAGGTAAACGATACATACAAGGATGCATGCATAGTTTAATAAAATAATAAAAATATATAAAAATTTTGAAAATAAATAAATTTAAAAATAACAAAAACATTTATTTTTTTATATCATTTAGTTAACGTTAGTTAGTGCATTTACTAACATGAATGAACAATGAGCAATACTACATTACTGCATTTATCCTACGCTTTGCTTAACGATTGTATTTTCATTAACAAAGATGAATAAACACTGAACAACAGGTAATTTTTCATTGTTTATGTTAAGAAATACCTTAAATAACAGGAACTTTGAGTCCCGTATTGTAAAGTGATACAAAAAAACACATAAAAACTACCTTAATCTTTTAAATACATAAATAAATCACTGTATGATGCTTTTAGACAGCACGGAGGCTCAGTGGTTAGCACTGCACCTCACAGCAAGAAGGTGGCTGGTTCGAATTCCGGCCAGGTCAGCTGTTGTTTCTGTGTGGAGTTTGCATGTTCCCCCCGTGTTGGCGTGGGTTTCCTCTGGGTGCTCCGGTTTCCCCCACATAGGGGAACTATAGTGGAATTAATTAACTAAATTGGCCGTAGTGTATGAGTGCGTGTGTGTGTGTGTGAGTGAATGTGTATGGGTGTTTCCCAGTACTGGGTTGCGGCTGGAAGGGCATCCACTGTGTAAAACATATGCTTGAATAGTTGGCGGTTCATTTCACTGTGGCGACCCCGATGAATAAAGGGACTAAGTCTGAAAAAAAAAAAGAAGATGCTTAACCTCCTGTGCTTTTTCCTCTTCCTCCTCTATTCTGCTGCTCATTATCCTGCATTTCTCCTGCAGCCTCTCCATCTTCACCTCCATCTCCTCAAGAGTGCTGACAATCGAGCTCATGTTCTCCTAAACGAGTCCAAAACACACAACAGATTAATAAGGGGTTAGTTATGAGCACTTATACCACAGGCCTGCTGAATGCTTGATTCTAATCTGATGGTCACTCTCAGGTGTTTGGTTATTGTTGGATAAAGGCACAGCTAAAGTAGTTCCGGCATGTTTACAGCAGCTCCATATTACTCCGCTGAATGAGTTATTTCACAGCTACAAGATTGGAGATTGGCACCATAGATGTGCAGATGACAAATCTGCAGCAACTGCGTGATGCTATCATGACAATATGGAGCAAAATCTTTGAGGAATATTTCCAGTAGCTTGCTGAATCTCTAACACCAATGATTAAGGCAGTTCTGAAGGGGGTCCGACCCGGCACTAGTAAGGTGTACCTAATAAAGTGGCCGGTGAGTGTATATACTATGCTTATATATTACTACACTTTGTGAGGGCTGTCAAATTTAGGTAAAGATCATCAAAAATGTTGGCAACTTTATAAAAAGAGATTAAAAAAGTAATGCACATCTGAGGAGAAACACTACCTCAAGTGTGAGATATTTTCCAATTATTCATCAGCCTGTCATCAGGTGTTTCTTATGCAATCATCCTGAGTCATTGATCACCTCTAGAGCCTGGAGCGTCTTCTTTCCATGTTCAGACTTCTTACTCTCTGTGCTGAACTGACGCGACGCACTCATCATGTCTCCACGTTTCCTCGGAGGAACAGAAAGCTGCGCACACTTCGCCAGGAACCTGAGAAAACGTGAAAAAGCCGAGATGTACAGCACTGCGCAAAAATCTTAGGCCACTAGTATTTTCACCCACAAATTTTTTTTAAAGTGGGTTATTTCTAAATTTCTCTGTAGCATGTCAGTTTGAAATATCTATACACAATGTTTTTGTCATTAATTGTAATTATAGAGTGAGATTCTGATTCGAGTCAGTGTGTCAATGTTGAGTTTTGGATAGTTAATCAGACACACAATTCAGAACACATAAGGTTTGTGTAGTCGCTGCAGAATTGAACCATAATATAGTAAATAGTTTATATCTGTGTTTTTCCACCATTTCAATTTTAGACGTTTAAAGCATTTTGACACAAAGCACCGTTCGTTATTAGAGGTGCAGTAGGTGATTGTCTTCAGAAGCATGTGTTGTTGTGCTGGTTGAAAGTCTCTTCACAGTCTAATAGTAATGATTAAAGTAAATGATCTAAATGTATTTATTTGTATTTTTATATTTTGGATAAGGCATAAAAATAAAAAATGTTTATCCAATTAAATAAATCGGGCCGACATCTTTCATAATTGCGATAAGTAGCCCAAACTGTCCCTCAGCAAATGCAGATTTGAACAACTGCGCAGCCGTTTGTACGCAGCTCTGTCGACCGCTGTTTGTGCATAGACATGCTGCACGTTCTCGAGAGAGAGAGAGAGAGAGAGAGAGAGAGAGAGAGAGAGAGAGAGAGAGAGAGAGAGAGAGAGAGCGCACATGATCGCGACATGCTGAATCAAAACTTTTAAAAAACCTGAATCAATATTGGGGTTACCCTTGCACGCTGGAGAAAGGATGACACCATGGCTGAAGGATTTCTCTTAGACAGGTAATGTTCAGTTTTTAAACTGTTTTAGCTTCACGCAGAGCTGATGTAAAGTTAGATGTTGTTGATACAAATGGGTTATATCTTCACAGAGGTGTTGTTCAGCCACTAAAATCTTCCGGTGAAAGATTGATGAGACTATTTTCAGTTTCATAAGGGCCTTTTACAGCATCTATAATGTAGATTTTCATTAGTTTAACAACAAAACACAAGTAAATAGCGCTATTCCACTTAGTCTCTTCCTGTATTGTTTACCATGCAACTCTTAATATTCACTCTGAAATAGCATGTCGGCTTAATTCCTGCATGTCGCCGGACAAGCACTAGTCGCTATTGACACATGAGAGAGGGCTCTTTTGCTGTCATCATTAAGGTGTGCGTGCTGCTGTTTCAGGAGGTGTGGCTCTGGACGGCAGGGGAGGGACTGTGATTCAGAGATTTATGCTTAGCTTGTGGAAGATTCAATTCAATTCAGCTTTATTTGTATAGCGCTTTTACAATGTAGATTGTGTCAAAGCAGCTTCACATAAAGATCATCTACTGCACCTTTAATGTAGTTTTGTGAACGATTTATGCAACATTTTTTAGTTTCTGTAACTCAACATTGTTAAGACTCCCAAAAAAAACCTTCTTAATCAATCTAAATTAATGTTGTTTTTTTATTGCCCTAATAAAATCCTCTGGTGTGCTCATATCACAAAATATATCAAAGAAAAACAAAATAACGCACTGTCTGACTTCTCCAATATCGTGCAGCTCTATTAAAAACACATGCAAATGATAAACCTTCACTCTATAATAGTGACTCTACAAATCACACATGTTCTGTGGCTCTGATCAACTATTATTCAGACTCAGCATTGCATTTCTTGCAATGTGAATATTGCAGACATAGCTATATCGATGCTGAAAGCACATATTGTGCAGCCCTAATATCTACATCATTGTCCTGTCACTGTGATTCTGTGGAAGCTTCTGTCTCATGAAAAATACCTTGCAAGTGAAAACAAACCTGGCAATAAAGCTCCTTCTTTCCTTCTAATAACGCAATGCATAATCACTGCCCATTAAAATGCAATTATGAAATACGTTGCATGCTTTATTCTGTATGTAAAGACACGCTATTTCACAGAAACTGAACTGAAGCTATAAATAAAGCATCATTATTTGTGGTATTTGCCTGTGATTTCATGTTAAACATTACAATGTGACGTACTTAGATTGTAACAATTTCAGTAGTTTTTTTAGCTGTTTTTGTATTTGTTTCTATATTTTCTTTGTTGCATTCATTGTTGTAATTGTCATTTATTTATTTGTATATTGTGCATTTGTTTCATAACAATGTTGCTTTACGGTGCTGCTCTAAAAAGCTTTGAATTGCACCTCAGAGACATGTAAAATTGTTGTTTTTTTATTGAATTGAATATTTTGTGTAGCAAACAGTGCTCCATCTGAACACAGATTCACATCTCATTATAGAGACAGCTTCATAAAATATGGATAAAGGATGTTAAGAAAAAAAACCAGTCACTGACTTTCACTGTATTTTTTGTTTCTACTATGAATGTCAATGCCTGAACATACTTCAGAATATTTCCTTTGTGTTCAACAGAAGAAAGACACTCATAAACGTTTACCACCACTCAAATTAAGGCAAATTTCATTTCTGATTTGGAGCGCTCTGGCATTTTAAATTGAAAGTGTGGTTATGTTTGGCAAAGCAAAGCTCTTACCGGTCTTTAATGATGTTGAGATGTTTCTGTGATTCCTCTTTCTCTTTGGTTTTCAGTGTGAGCACAGATCTGACACACAGGCAAGAAACACAGCAATGTTATTCCATATAGAAGAAAGAAGTCACTAATTGGTCTAATTTCACTCACAATTAATGCAAAATCATTGATTTAGATTTAGGAAATGTTCACAGTATGTCTGACAATATTTTTTCTTCTGGAGAAAGTCTTATTTGTTTTATTTCGGCTAGAATAAAAGCAGTTATTAATTTTTAAACACCCTTTTAAGGTCAATATTATTACCCCCTTTAAGCCCTTTTTTTAAATTATCTACAAAACAAACCATCGTTATACAATAACTTGCCTAATTACCCTAACCTGCCTAATTAACCTAATTACCCTAGTGAAGCCTTCAAATGTCACTTTAAGCTGTATGGAAGTGTCTTGAAGTCTAATATTATGTACTGTCATTATGGCAAAGAGAAAATAAATCAGTTATTAGAGATGAGTTATTAACACTTTCACACACACACACACTCATACACAATGGACAATTTAGTTATCAGTTCCCCTATAGTGCATGTGTTTGGACTGTGGGGGAAACCGGAGCACCCGGAAGAAACCCACACCAACACGGGGAGAACATGCAAACTCCACACAGAAATGCTAACCGAGACTCGAACCAGCGATCTTCTTACTTTGAGGCCACAGTGCCACCGATGGCAAATCAAGGTATGAAAAATATCCCAATAATTAAAGAGGACAGAACTCACAGAATGGACATATCGAACATGTTCCTCAGGGCCAGTATGGAGGACTTGGTCAGCGGCTTCCAGTTTCTCTGATTTTTACTCTTTCCAACCATCGCTGAAGGAAATCAGGTGAGCAGGAGACAAAATAATGTTAATAATATATTAGACCATATATTAAGGTAAAATAATGTTAATATTAAGGTAAAATTTAAAGAGCTGGTCCAGAATGTAATTTTTATAAGATACAAAGCAACGTGTGCTCATGCTTTACTTCATATTAACATATCAATATCATATTCCTGATCATTTTGATGCATCATAAAATGTAAAAAGAAATTATTCAGCAAAAAAAGGCCAATTGTGTCATAATATATTCATAAATAAAGATCGGTGACATTATGTACATTTCCTAATGTAAATTTTCATTAAAACACAGACCTGGTTAAAATGATTTAAGACCTACAACACAATATTTCAATAAATTTAAGACATTTTAATGGCTAACATTTTTTTTAATTAAGACATTTTTAGACTTTCAAAGTGGCTACAGATAAAAATCTAATGTTCATGTTTATGTAATGCTAGCAAAACGTTACATTTGGAGCAAGAAAATTAATTATTTATCCATATTTTTTATCCATTTTTCATTTAAACAGACCTGTTTAAAATGATTCAAGACCTACAACACAATACTTCAGTGTATTTAGACTTTCGAATATGCCACAGATAAATAGCTTGTGTTCATGTTTATGTCAAGCTAAGCTTTACATTTGGAGCAAGAAAACAAATGATTCAATCAATATTTTTACCCATATTAAGTCAATTTTAGTTAAATGTACTTCATTTTAACAGCTTTAAAGAGCTGGTCCAGAATGTCATTTTAAGGCTTGGTTGTGTTTATAAGATGCAAAGCAATGCATGCTCATGCTTCACTTGAAGGAAATCATATATCTTACTTTAATTATTTAAAATCAAGCAAGCTTACGAGCTGTGTGTGCGCAAGTCTGTGTTGCTAGCCATGTGTGTGCGCTAAGCGCGAGCCTACGCTGAGTGCGTGTGCACAGCCGAAAACAGTGAAGGCTTTTATAGTTGACGTGCTCGGCAGAAACACGAGCATTTCTCATGTTAAATTGCCAACTGTGCAGACAAATATGGCAAAATAGAAAAGGTTGGTCAGTTAAATTATGCTACTGTAAGTCATGTTTATTCAGCAAGAATTCTCCAGTACAGATAGCAGAACCCTTAACGTCAGAGCTTATCTATACTTCAGTCTTTTATAATGTAGCACCGATACCAATAAGTACCGAGTTTTGGTACCAATCTCTAATCCTTGCAACAACATACCATTAACGCTAGACACTGTGCATGTCATAATCAATTTTAACAAATTAAAAACACTTACAGGTTGTGGCTCACAATGCACAGCTTCTGCTTGTTGGAGCTGCTCCTTTAAGGAGATTTAACCGAATCCAGCACGGAACTGGGAGAGATTCTGGAAGCTGACCTTTGTCAAATGCTAGCTATATATTTTATAATTCCCTGGAACATAATTAAAATTAAACTGTAAGCACTTCTCTCTTTGTGTCGAGTCATTTGGAAGCTCAAATATAGAAACAGAAGAAGCTCTGTGGAAATAGCAGCGTTTCGACTGCATTTTAGCTTTCTCTGCTTTAACATTAGTGTCACTGGCCACGCCCCTTAGCTGCGCAGTGTGTGTGCGCGAGCGTGGTAAAAGACCTTTGTGATCTCACTGGCCCGGATGTATTTTTTTATATGTCCCCAAAGTTTGTTTATTGTATGCTTTTTACTTAGCTAACTCTGCAAAAGCCAAGGTCTCGCTTTTCATTGACCTTTGAGCATTTTACATTCAGAGATGCTGTTTATGTTCACGAAGCTACATTACACATCAACTAAAGTTTACAATGAGATATCTTAGTGGACCACCCCTTTAAAAGGTGATTTTCTCAATATTTAGATGTTTCTGCAAAGTCAAACTCCAGATAACGTCAACAATGTTACTATCCTGACAAACCATACTTCAATGAAGAAGATAATAAGCTCATTTACTATTTGATTTGCTTCAAATGACGGCAGATATATGCAATGAAAAAGGGAAAAAATTAAAAAGGGTCAAAATAATACATTTTTCTTTCATGCCAGAAATCATTGGCATATTAAATAAAGATCGTTGACATTTTATAAATTTGCTAATGTAAATTTTCATTCAAACACAGACCTGTTTTAAATGATTTAAGACCTACAACACAATATTTCAGTATAATATTATATAATATTTCGATATAAAGGCAATAAATAGAACTTGTTTGTCACTATAAAAGTAAAATTACTGAGCCTACACACAGGAGTCGGAGAAAAACGCTAATTTTAGAAGAAAATATCAAATGGCTTTTAGAGGTATTTGCATCTGAACTCTTTGAAGCAAACTATTCGCCTTTATTTGTACCCGTTTAGGTCAATGTTAGTTCAAATAACTTAATTTAAGCAGCTTTAAAGGTGATTTTCTCAATATTTAATTTTTTTTTGCAATGTCAGATTCCAGATAAAGTATACAGATTTACTATCCTGGCAAAACATACATCAATGATGAAGAAAAAGCTTACTTACTCTTTGATCTGGTTTAAATGATGGCATTTATATGCAAGCAAACAGATTTTTGGCAAGATATTCGGTGACTAACATGTAAAAACAACCCATGTGTTCATAACAAGAGTGTGTTTGGTCTGTTTGTTGTCTTTTAAACTTTGTAGATCACCATCTTCATGAAACAAGCTTCTTCTATTTATCACTGATCAAATAAATAGGATGTGTCACTAAATGACTACGTGCATTTTCAACAAAAAGAGGAAACATGGTCAAATGTAGCCCTCTGATTTGAAATGCTTTTTTTTGTAACAGGAAAACCAGCAAGTTGGCAAATGCATTTCAGAAAAGCTTACGCAACAAGTCTGCCGAAGCATTCAAGTACAAACATCTCCAACCATTTCTCAACTCACCGCTGCTCTTCTGAGACGGATGAGGATGTGGGCCTTCAGCACGGCTGATGGACTTCTGAAAGAAAAGTAATTGCACAAGATTATAATGCAGATTTCATTAATATATAACGTCAAACTCAAGTAAAAGAGCTGAATGCAAGACTTAAAGTTCACACAGGCCATTGGAAAACTTTGTGACACTTACATGCATGATAATTACCGCAACGTTCCTTATGTGTGTTTTCTTTATTATTTGTTTTTGTTTCTCTCACTCAATGAGTCTCAAATGTGAAGGGGGAGGGATGTAATAATAACAACATCAAATAAATCAATAAATATTAATACATTCCATTACATACACATTCAATTGATCATAAAAATGATTTTCTAGAACAGCAATCTCTCCTTTTTACAGACACACAATCAAAAGTGTACATAAAGTGTATTTTAAATAAATAAATATGTGTATAAAAATTATGCTTTATGACATATAGTGCAGACTATGCGTTGGAAAGACTTTTTAAGAGCTTTTTTAAGACTGTTATGAATTAAATTTCAGACTTAGACAGGGATAAATCCTAAGGGTTTTTTTTTTCTAACAGGCCAGTGGAAATAATTTTTACCCGCCCCTAGGAGACTTTTACTTTTAAAAAATCTGATTTACTTATTTCTGAAATAATCAATAATATCCAGCTGCAGACCCGCAGAACCACACACGTTTTAGGCACACACAATCTAGGACACACAATCTAGGCAAACCATATATGGTTATGACTGATGTTAAAGTTATAACGCCTTTTTGGACATCGTCATTGATATATTTTGATATATTTGATTAATAAATATTGTACACAATAAACAATAGTGTTTACTTTACTTTATTTCACAAATATTGCGATTGAGACGGCCGAATGGGGAGGATTGTTTCCGATCGCCATTCAATATAATAGAGTGAACAGTTTTTAATCAGTCATTATAGCTGATCAGTCATTATTATCTGACAATAATATGGCAGATACTCGTTTGCTGGCTTTGCTGAATGATCTCATTTGGGCAGGTTTAATTTATATAATGGATTAATTTATGATGAAGGAAATAATAGCAAGTTAAGATAGGCAATAATACATTATATGTCATAAAAATATTTTTATATGTAACAAATGTATAACACTATATTAATATTTTACTCAAGCGGTGTTTATTAGCTTAATTTTCCAATAACCTTTTAATTAATGATTTCCCACATTTAATACTCTTAATAAAACTATTAATAAAATATTAACTATTAATAAAAAAAATCATAAGTGTATACACACACACACACACATATATATATATATATATATATATATATATATATATATATATATATATATATATATATATACATATATATATATACATATATATAACAGCTTTAACAGTGACAGTTTAGTAAAAGATAGTAGTTTATATATAAACTTATAATTATAATCAGTTAAGATAATCAGTTTATAACTATATTGTTTAAATGGTTAACTATAGTAGGCTAATTTATTTTAAAGTGACATTATTGTTTGCTTTTTATATTTTACAACAACGTGATTGTAACGAAGTATGATAATATTAAGAGCTTGAATTAGTTAATTACACTTAATCCATCAATTAGACGGTCTATTATGTTATCTTTGTGTATATGGACACATGAATAAAGTCATAAGTGTCTTTAACCAATTATTTTTATTGCCATAATTTAAGTTCAGAAACTGCAGAGACTTTAAAATGATCGTTACGATATAATAATAAAATTGACTGAAATGGGAAACCATATTTGTGAAATTCAATAGGTAGCGATAATGCTAAAGAGTTAGTTACCATTTATGGTTTGCCTAGATTGTGTGTCCTAGATTGTGTGTGCCTCAAACGTGTGTGGTTCTGCGGGCCTGCAGCTAGATATATCTCGAAATAATAGCTCAAACCAAGCAAACTCTACTTGTGTTCATAGACTTTTTCCTGCAAGTTTAAAACTATAATAAACTAAACGTAACAGTCAGTCCAGGTATATATAGATACAGGCTATCAATACATAGAGAACATTTAAACAAATCTTATTTTAAGGAAGATAATTGAACAATAATGATAAACAGAGTTAATAAATAGAACTTGTCACTGGCTGTGATTGGATGGATGTTGTCCAAATTGGGTGCTTTACATGAGCATAGGAAAATTAAGACCTGTATAAAAGATTTAAGACCCAAAACACAGTTTGTTCAGTGAATTTAAGACTTTCTAAGACCTCGTGGACACCCTGTAAATAACTCATGTTTTACATTTATGTAATGCCAGCATCAAGACAAAAAAAGTGTTTCAAATTGCAGAAAGAAAATGATTTATTCAGTCTTTGTGTTTCCCTCTTTTAGACTATAGGGGATACTATTATATGCATGCCTTCCTTAAAGTGCTTTCTAAAACTACTAAGATTTTCTATCTGTCTATCTGTCTATCTATCTATCTATATATCTATCTATCTATCTATCCATCCATCCATCCATCCATCCATCCATCCATGCTTGTTTATGTATCCACCATTGTACTTCAACTGTACTCGTTACATAAACGCACTAAATCGCACTTCAGCAGCATTCATTTGAGAGCGCACAAGAAAATCTGTGCTTGAGCAGCTATTTGAGGTGGCATGCAAGACGTTTTGTGCACAAACAGTGGAAATCAGCGCAGAGGCATGCTTGTATTACATAAATGCGATCTTGACTTGTAATACTGCGCTCACAACATTTCTCCATTTGTAATTGAAATAACGCAATAGGTGGTTGGTAGATTTGTGTAAAAGGTCTGCCATCACAGCTGGAAAACATATATATATATATATATATATATATATATAAATGCTTGTTCAAGTACCCACTATTGTTTGTTGTTCGATAACACAGGCTAGTCAAGTTTGTCTTTTGCAGTTTGTTGTCTGCATTATGTCTAATACACTTCCCATAGGAGTTTGTAAGAGGGAAATAAATGCAGTAAAATAAAGTGTATTGTGTTCCTCTGTGTCTTACTTGGCGTGTTTTGTGTGTTTTCCTTTCCGCAGCTCCTCTGGGGCCCTGTGTGGAGGCCCTTCCAGACCCTCGCGCTGGCTTCATCTTTAAAACAGCGCACACGCGCACACACATACACACAAACAAACAAACAATTAAGTGTGTTTATACATTTGATTAACATTGATATAAAAAATGATATATAAAAAATGGCTGATAGCCTCAGATTAAATTAGTCTAAAGTTAAAAAACCTATGTACCATTATTGATAATAAATTACATTTTAGTGAGAATACTGAAAGGCCAGGCCAAGGGAGACTTTATTGCCTATGGAAATGATCTAAGTTTAATATTGATAGGACTCTGATGGTTGCTTTCATAAGGCTTATGTAGAATAAATTTGAACCTTTTCACAGATTTGTTGGTTTGCTTCTTTAAAGGTAAAACCATAGGTAAAACAGAGAAACTCACTGTGTGCGGTTTTAAACAGCAAAGAATTAGAGACGAAAGTGCCAGGATTATTCAATTTTTATGAAATTAAGGTGTTAAAGAAAGCACATTAGAATACATCTGTCAAATCTCATCCTCTTTTTGACTGATTTCAACCCCGTCCCTCAGGATCTCAGTATTCAGACTCTTTGACAATGCCCAATACATTTAGTTTTTCATTTGTTACTTGCTGTTGACTTGCTGAATTTTAATAGGAAGAGGCGAGAGGAGTTTAGTACTATATATGTTGTGTGATCTTTGTGTGTGGTATAGCTGGTGTAAATATATTAATGTTATGCTGCAGAACAAAACACCCTAAAAGGGTAAATTAAAGTTACACTAACAGATCAGGCTGTATCATCATGAAGTAAAAACAAACCAATAACATCAACAAGAAACAGCACAGAATCACAAACAGGTCTCCTGACATTTTATCCCACCCATCAGATTATGCTACCAAGACTGTATTTAAATGGTTCTGATGTTGGGTTTGGGGATTAGGGCGATATTACAGCTTCATATCACACATTTACTGCATATTAAAATTTACACTGGTAGCAAAATCTGACGGGAGCACACTGCGTCATCAACATGTGCTGCCTACTTTTTGAATGGGAGGTAAGACGGCTGGTTATCAGTTGGACACGATCGATAACATTGAATTAGTGGGCATTTTACCAAAAAGTACTGTTCAGTATCATAATGTTTGAATATAATAAACAATAAAAGATGAAAACGTTAATGTTGTAATATGTCTGCGGACTAAAACACAGCTAAACGCGTCTTCACAGGTTTGTTTATGATCTGGTCTCATGGCGTCGATCGCGTTCAGAGATGAAACAGCAGCTTTTTCTCACTTATACATTTAGACTTGCATGTATATAAAGATAAAACGAAGACTTGGTGAATGCTGTGCGCTTAAACCAAACTAACCTCAATAATAAATGCAGTGTAAACTCAGCTCTTCCTCATCCGTCAGACCAGTGTCTCCTCCTCAATACTCCCGCCACAGGACTCAAAGCGGGAACTGCAGTGCGCATGCGCGTGTACTCGGGGGCAATGTAAGCTGTCGCTCAGGGCTCCAGGAAATATGAGGGCCCCCAAATAGAGGTATACTACATGATACCCAATAATTACATATAACAGTGTTTTCTATACAAATTGTTGACTTTACAGATAGAAAATGCTCAAACTAATTTTGAGAGGTATATGGGAATATAAAAGAAAACAACTTTTGCAAAAGATTCATAAGGTTAGTATACTAATGTCTCCTTTAATTATTTTATTTAATTTATATCCCATGGAGATCAAGTAAAAAAAAAAGACGAGATAATATTTATGAATATATGTCTGCAAACGAAACGACTTATTTAAGTTAGAAAAGTATATGTGCACCAAATATTCAATAGTATCTGGATGCAGCCTTTATGATGCAAGCTGAGACTGCATCACTCAGCGTTGCAATGTCAGACACAATGGAGCTAGTGACGTCACTGTGACAGGTAGGGTTAGGGGTGGAGTTAGGTGAGCCCATTAAAAAGCATTGGATGCAACCCAGATTGCACTGCACCAGGTCTGCAGCCAGACCCCTCTCCAAATATTTTTTAAATATATTTTTCAATAATTTTTAAAATAAATTTGGCTTAAAGAGATGGTAGTAAACATGTCAATGGGAAAGAATAAAATATATTAAAAAATAAATAAATATATAACAAAATAAATACATAATTTTTATACAGTTTGGGGAGCTTTTATGTTGTTTTAAAAGGTGGTAAAAATGTTTTACTAGATGATTAGTAAAAGACGGGATATTATACTGAGAAGCCCTTTGTTTTGTTTGTTTATTTGTTGGTTTATGTTAAATCTGACACATGGAAATGTGTATGTACATGTTAAAATATAACACAAAGGAATTGGGAAGAAAAACAACCAAAATAATACGAGTATTTAAAATAAACATGAAAAAAATGATACATTATTTTAATAAAAACTAAAAAACACAATAAAAATGACTAAAGTTTAAGTTAAAATTACATTACACTGTCATTTAACTTTCTTTTAATTAATATACTTGTGTATTTATCTTTATATGTATAATTTTGTATAAGATAGATAAAAAGGAGAAGGTAGTTGGAATTTTTATAGATTTAAAGAAGGTATTTGATACAATAAATCATAATATATTGGTAAATAAATTAAAGGTATGGTATTAGAGGAGTAGCCTTTGACTAGATAAGCAGTTATTTAAAAAAATAGTCAACAGTTGGTGAAAATCGGCAACCATAAATCATCATATCTAAATGTAAAGTGTGGCATACCACAAGGATCAGTTTTAGGTCCAATGTTGTTTATAATTTATATTAATGATGTGTGTAGAAAATTATGGAACAGTCTAGATCAGACTCTCAAACAATGTAATGTCAGCATCATAATCAGTTTAAAAAGTGGGTATAAATATATATTATTAAAGGAATATAATGATGAGGGTGATTGAAAAAGGATAAAATGAGAAAGCTCTGATGAAACTTTAATTAATGGCTATTTAATCACTGTGTCTGTTTTGTTTTTCTTCGGGTCTGTGTTACAAAATGTAAAGGTAAAAATGGATTTAAACATATGTCAAAGATGCCAAAAGGATAAACTATGTCTCATGTAAAAAAAAGAGATGAGTAAAAGAAGAAATGAGTTTTAATAATAGACGAATGAAGTATGTGGTAATGGGGTGAGAAAATAATGAGCTTGTGCTTCATCAAACTCCTTTTTCCACCATGTTGAAATGCATTTTTTTAATGATATTTTATGTATGATATTTTTGATCAAAAATAAATAAATCAAATCAATTGTACATGTCTAAATGAATAATAGTGTAGGACGTACAGTGCAAAGAAACCCTCACACTGCAAACAAACCACATTTATTTATTATACACACTGTCAGCATGTGCATTTGACATGTATACACTCACAGATTTGACCGTAGACAGGTGAACATGTATGGATTACATGTTAGGTGTGTGTGTGTGTGTGTGTGTGTGTGTGTGTTTGCGTGTGTGTAAAAGCTGAAAGTCTTGCAAAACATGTGATAAAAGAGCCGACCACTCAAAACAACTGATCTGGATCTTCTGCTTATAAAAGCTTTCTAAATATTAGCACACCACATCCTGCTCGAGTGTGTGTTCATCATCTGAGTGATAACACATCTGTCTCACACACGCACGCACACACACACACATACTCATGGGCACACAAGCACACATACTTTCTCTCAGACACACATACACACACACACAGACATACACTCTCTCTATACCCTGCTGGGGTCAAAGAACTTCCCGGTGTATCTGCCGTGGTTGTGTACGTCCAGCGGGCTCAGCACCTTCCGGATGCCCAGCATGTTGGAGCGGATGATTTTCTGGAAGCTCCAGGGGTTCTGGTTGTTGGAGACGCGTTCAGCATGTTCCTTATACATCAACGCCAGACTCTCTCTGCTCACCACCTGCACACACACACATATGCGCACACAGGTTTTCTTTAATCAATTGTGAGGACACTCCGAACATTTATAGTGTTTTTTTTTCTACAGCCACATGTTATACACTCACCGGCCACTTTATTAGGTACACCGGTCAAACTGCTCATTACAGCTAATGTCTAATCGGCCAATCACATGGCAGCAGCTCACTGCATTTCGGCATGTAGACATGGTCAAGAGGATCTGCTGCAGTTCAAAGCGAGCATCAGAATGGGGAAGAAAGGGGATTTAAGAGACTC
The DNA here is from genome assembly GCF_052040795.2 of Danio rerio. Classification (NCBI taxonomy): domain Eukaryota; kingdom Metazoa; phylum Chordata; class Actinopteri; order Cypriniformes; family Danionidae; genus Danio; species Danio rerio. The sequence goes on along the minus strand of NC_141021.1, from coordinate 629,068 downwards.
TGAACATGGCATGGTTGTTGCTGCCAGACGGGCTGCTCTGAGTATTTCAGAAACTGCTGATCTACTGGGATTTTCACGCACAACCATCTCTAGGGTTTACAGAGAATGCTCCGACAAAGAGGAAATATCCAGTGAGCGGCAGTTCTGTGGGCGCAAATGCCTTGTTGATGAGGCCAGAGGTCAGAGGAGAATGGCCAGACTGGTTTCAGCTGATAGAAAGGCAACAGTAACTCAAATAAGCACTCGCTACAACCGAGCTCTGCAGAAGAGCATCTCTAACCACACACAACACAAACACAATTTGGCATCACAACATGAAAGCATGGATCATCCTGCCTTGTATCAGCGGTTCAGGCTGGTGGTGGTGGTGTAATGGTGTGGGGGAGATTTTCTTTGGGTCCATTAGTACCAATTGAGCATCAACGCCACAGCCTACCTGAGTATTGCTGCTGACCATGTCCATCCCTTTATGAGCACAGTGTCTCCATCTTCTGATGGCTACTTCCAGCAGGATAACGCAGCATGTCATGAAGCTCAATCATCTCAGACTGGTTTCTTGAACATGACGATGAGTTCACTGTACTCAAATGGCCTCCACAGTCTCCAGAGCTCAATCCAATAGAGCAGCTTTGGGATGTGGTGGAACGGGAGATTGGCATCATGGATGTGCAGCCGACAAATCTGCAGCAACTGCGTGATGCTATCATGGAGCAAAATCTCTGAGGAATATTTCCAGCAGCTTGTTGAATCTCTGCCGTGTAGGATTGAGGCAGTTCTGAAGGCAAAAGGGGGTCCAGCCCAGTATTAGTGAGGTGTACCTAATAAAGTGGCCGCTGAGTGTATATCAAGTTTTTATATATTTTATATTTTCTTTTGCGTAACTTCTATTTTTATGTCTACATTTGTTTTTCTTATTATTATTTTATTCCATATTTTAGATTCCTCTTGTTATTTTTAAGGTCACGAGTGGTTGTGTAAGCATTCAACTGCACATCGCGCTGTGTATGACTCTGTATGTCTAATAAGATATGAATTTGACCTATTGATGGTTTGAGTTTAGTACACTGTAAAACTGTCGCTGCCCTACACTGTTTTAGATGAATCAAATGAACTTTTCTAGTCATCTCAACCAACTTACACCAGGCAAACTGACTGACATAATAAGCACACATATTTTGAATGACTTAAATGCAGTTCAAACCTTATTAGCTTAATAAAATAAGTCAAAATAACATAAAAGATCTGTCATCATGGTTTTCTGTCATTGTTATAAGCGTGCTCGGAGCAGCTGTGTGTGTGTGCTGCACAGACCTTGGCAGGGAAGGGCAGTTTTTTGGCCACTTGTTTGAGCATGGCCTCCACCTGGACCAGCTCCAGTTGTCCCCCCATCTCCAGCACTAGCCGTCCACACTTGATGGGCGTCACGTAGTGGTCGATGGCGCCCTTGCCTCCGCCCATGCGCTGACCCAGACTCTTGCGTGTGATGGGTTTGTGTGGAGGCTGGAAACGCCACACCGCAAACATGCTGCTGGGGTCAATGCTGCGGTTTATGGTCAGACGCATCATCTCTATGTGACCCCAGTGCAGGAACCCTCCACCCAGAGCCTGCACACACACACACACACACACACACACACACACACACACACTTACAAATGTACAAACACATATGCACACTGAAGCGCACAGACACCTTGCCCTTCCAGCTGCAACCCATCTCTGGGAAAAAACATTATTAGTTTTCCACACAAACATATACACACACACACACACACACACAATTACACATGCATACACACATACTCACCTACAAACAGACCTCACATAAATATGCACATACACCCAACCACATTCACATATGCATTTAAACACTTTAACACACACATTTAATCTACACATACATGCACGCACACACACACACACACACACACACACACACACACACACACACACACACACATATGCATACAAACACATATAAACACACAAAAGCACATTTGCATAAAAACACACACACATTTACACACTTATGCATACACACATGCATGCACACAAACACAAATATGCAAACACAAACACATGCATATAAATAACACATATGCACATAAACATACATACATACATATACATATATAGACATACACACACGTTTACAAACTTATGCATGCACTCACACACTCAAATACTCATGCACACACGTGTATATACACAAAAAACACAAATGCATATAAACACACACACACACACACACAAGCACATAAGCACATAAGCACACTAGTATACACAAGTAAACACACACACACACACACAAGCACATAAGCACACTAGTATACACAAGTAAACACACACACACACACAAGCACATAAGCACATAAGCACACTAGTATACACAAGTAAACACACACACACACATAGCAGTCCTAAAGCACTTTACACAATTCAACAACACACGCTAGTCGAGTTCTAACTCCAGCTTTATTACGTGTGCTGATCAGGTCTGCTGTTTTAATGTGAAGAGTGTGTGTGTGTGTGTGTGAGACACTGACCAGAATGCCGTACTGTCCCTGGCTGAATTTGGTGGCGGTTCGGGACGGGCCCTGAATGTCCCGCAGCCTCTTCATCTCCTTCTTGGCTTGTTTCAGATTCGGCACTTTCTCCATGAACTTGAGTTTGGGCTTCTCTGGTAACTCCACATCTGTGTGTGAGAGAGACACACAATCAGTCATGAAGTGAACACTGCACACGGCTCAGTGCGATTATTAAACACCACCATTTCTTACAGTATACACTGAACACAGAGGGGCTGTTTATGTGTACAGTTATTATCTCTCCTAATTATAAGAATAATAACCGTGTCTTCATTCATTCATTCATTCATTCAACTATTCACTTTCCTTCGGCTTAGTCCCTTTATTCATCAGGGGTTGCCACAGCGGAATGAACCGACAACTATTCCAGCATATGTTTTACACAGCGGATGCCCTTCCAAATGCAACCCAGTACTGGGAAACATCCATACATGCTCATTCATACACACACTCATTCACCACGGCCAGTATATTCATCATGTGTTTGGACTGTGGGGGAAACCGGAGCACCCGGAGGAAACCCACACCAGCACGGGGAGAACATGCAAACTCCACACAGACTCAAACTAGCAACCTTCTTGCTGTGATACCACAGTGCTAACCACTGATTCATTCATTCATTTTCTTGTCGGCTTAGTCCCTTTATTAATCTGGGGTCGCCACAGCGGAATGAACCGCCAACTTATCCAGCAAGTTTTTTACGCAGCGGATGCCCTTCCAGCTGCAACACATCTTTAGGAAACATCCACACACACACTCATAGACTACGGACAATTTAGCCTACCCAGTTCACCTGTACCACATGTCTCCTTGCATTCTCCACTGCTTCGCCATCTTTAATAATATTAAAGAATAAAAATAATAATAATTATAAATGTTATTTATTAATTTTGTCTTCAACTTTAAATTGACAAATAAATACATGATAAATATCAGTACTGTAGCTTTAGAGTATAATCTACAATCAAATAAAATTAACATCATCAATTTGTTTAAATATCCAGAGTAATATCACCAAATTTGTCATCATCATTTATAATGTTTTTTTTTTATATTTTTTAGACAATATTAGTATTATACTAATAAAAACATTGATATATAATAATAAAAGCTACATTAAAAACTGCCAAACGCTATTATTTGACAACGATTTGAAATAAAAGTCAAATTATTTCCAAACAAATCTGACATACTGAACTAAAATTAATTTAAAAACAGGCATTTTGGTGTAAAATGCAAAGCAAAATGCATTTAAAAACAAAATGATCAAAATTTAAACTAAAATTAATGTGAACATGAAAACTGAAAATATAAAAATGTCAAATATGAGAGTAAACCCATATTTACCGCTGAAGTCTGGAGGGATTTCATAGGTCCTCATCCCCGCCGACAGCAGCTTCATCTGCTTCTGCAGCACATCTGAAAACCACACACACACACACACACAGTTAGCATCCAGTAAACTAGTGTGTGAGTTAGCATTAATCATTTAACTTCATTCATTTTCCTTCAGCTTACGTCTCTATTGCAGAGGTTGCCACAGCGGAATGAACCGCCAACTATTCCAATATATGTTTTGGTTACCACTGAGCCACCATGCCACCCACATTTAACTTCATAACCAACCTAATAACTCTGCGGTAACAATATCAAGGTGGCACGGTGGCTCAGTACTGTGGCCTCACAGCAAGAAGGTCGCTGGTTTGAGTCCTGACTGAGTCAGTTGGTGTTTCCGTGTGGAGTTTGCATGTTCTCCCTGTGTTGGCTCCGGTTTCCCCCACAGTCCAAACACATGCACTGTAGGGGAAATTATTAATTAAACTGGCCGTAGTGTATGAGTGTGTGAGAGAATGAGTGTGTATGGGTGTTTCCCAGTACTGGGTTGCAGCTGGAAGGGCATCCATTGTGTAAAACATATGTTGGAATAGTTTGTGGTTCATTCCGCTGTGGCGACCTCTGATGAATAAAGGGACTAAGCCTTTAGTAAACAGTTGTAATGGCTGAGTTACTCTAAACTAGTTACCAGAATCAACAATATTGAAGAATATTAAATCTCAAGCTACTGCACACGGTAAACTACTGTTTATTATTTATAAACAACGTATTTGTGCCTTTTTTTATATCCATTTTAAGCATCTTTATTTATTGTACTCAATGTATTTTGTGTAGTTTAACATTTGTTTTCATGTAAAGTACTGTGAATTAGCATCGTGTATCAAATATGCCAACTTACACTAATAAACTTGCATAAACTAGTGCTATTACTAACCACTACTGGCTAGCATATTCATGCACAGGGTGAGAAACTAAATCTATCGCCATACTATATGAATCCAAACATGTCGCGTGTCACTGCTAATAACGGATAATATGAATTCAATGAAATATCGTTACATGTGAATGAGATTATTAGATATTTAAATGTACCTCTCTGACTGGACGACCGGACAATGCCCAGAAAGACACTCTTCACTACCGGGAACATGACTGAATATGCAGCTTATGTATTTTTGCAATGTAAATATGTATAAATGTTCATTTCTGCCAGTTATAATTCACGTCGGCTCCACAAGGTCGCTGCCATGTTTGATCAACATGCGGTGTGTCAGTGAAACTCCGTCGGTGGGAAATCGGCAAACTTCAGTTCCGCTTGATTTTTTTATATTTGTTTTCTCGTTTATTTATTTATTTGCTTTCGCTTTTATTTACTTGTATCCAAAACCCTCGTAGTTTAATAGAGTAAATAATAATATCAAACGTTTGATATTTACATTTAGCGTTCAGTATTAGCAAAGTGGCTAACTTAAATTAGCATACTAAATCATATAAGCCTAGTGCACACTAAGTTAGAATTCGTTACTTGAGCGACTATCAAAACAGATTTTGCACACAAATAAAACAGCTCTGATATATTTCTGAGAAAGCCCAACATATTTACTCTTCGTCAACTGTTTAAATAATACTTTTTCACAATTAGCATACAGCACTACACTATTTACACCTGCCTGATGATAATCAATAACACCTGCCACATGATCTCGATCTGAACTGAGAGCTGAAGAACTACTTTAACTTCAGGTAAACTTTAACTAGTCCCCAGAAGACAGTGTTGATTATTTAATAAACAAATGCTTTGATTTTGAAGTGAAATTTCCATTTTTTAGAAAGATATTAGCAGTAAAACCTTTAGAATAATTAAGGTTTGTTCATGTTTTTGATAGGAGTCTCCTGCCTACACAGCCACATTGATTTGATGAAAAATATAGTAATATTGTGAAAAATACTACAATGTAAAGCTGTTTTCTATATTAATATCTAGAACAATGTGATTTATATAGATGTGTGTTGTGCAGCTGTATTTTCAGCATCATTACTGCAGTCTTCAATGTTGATGGTCATTCAGAAATCACTATAATATGAGGATTTGAAGTTAAAGCAGCTGCACTTTGACAATATTTTTGCTGCTTACCTTTAAAAAGTGCAATAAACCTTTGGACCCTTACATCCTATTTTAGGTGTTTATCTTTTTTAGGATTTTTTTAGGATAAACGTAAATAAATAATAAAAAAAATGACCAGCTAAATCCAGCTAAAACCAGCTTGACCAGCCTTGTTTAAGCTGGACATAGCTGGTTTTGGCTGGGCTCCCAGCCTGGCTAGGCTGGTCAAGCTGGTTTTAGCTGGTCATCTCCCAGCCTGACCAGCTAAGACCAGGCTGGAAATGGCTGGAAACCAGCCTGGAAGTGGCCAAAACCCCTCTAAAACCAGCCTGGTCGACCAGCTAACCAGCCTAGGCTGGTTTAAGCTGTTTTTTTCAGTAGGGATAGCATTTATTAAACATATTTTATATAATTTTTGTCACTTTTGATCAGGTTATTGCATCCTAGAGTTTTAACCCAATTTTGGAATAACATTTTTAATTCAACTGTTGGGCTTGCCGCTTGTCCATATTTGACCCAACAGGTGGGTTAAAACATGCACAGTATTAAAAAAAATGCTGTGTTTTCATAACCAAACATTGGACAAATATGGACAAATACAATTCATCAATTAAGTTTAAATTGCACTGTAACACAATGGTTGATTTTGTCCATAATTGACCCAACAATTGTGTTAAAAATGTAAAACAAATTTAATTTAAAAGATTAATTAGCATATACCCAGCATTTATTGAGTGGAATTTGGAATTTGAGTTGGGTTTGTTCATACTTGACCCAAAGCTGGGTCAAAACAACCTTGCATTTTTAGTGTAATTAAAAGTAACCTCTCACCATTGCCAATACAAAAAAAAATGCAGGGTTGTTCAACTCAACATTTAGTTCATCCATGTTTGACCCAACAACTGAGTGTAACGGAGGCCAGCTGGTAAACTCTGTGCAGGTAAACCTCACTCCTCTGACCTCTAATTGTGCTCTAGCGACATACATTAGAGGCTATGGCCTTTAGCCTCCTTGGTAGAGCAACCGACTCCCATGCGGAAGGTCGCTGGTTCGATATCAGCTCAGAGCGGGTCGGGTGGCGTAGGACTGGCGGAGTGACATGAGCTATAAATGTCATTGATATTTCATTTAAAAAAAACATACCCAACATGAGGTTCATATTTGTCCCTAACACGGGTAAAAACAACCCAGCATTTCTATAGTGAATAATACCGTTTAACTATTATTGTATTTTTTGTTTTTGCAGATTCCTAGTTAAAGTCCTGCATGATGTCAGAGTTCCCAGAATCCAGTGACTCTGAGTTCTCGTACTCGTTCTCTGCTGACGGCCGGCTGCGACACACACACACCGGTGAGCCATACCGCTTCCAGTTCCACCTACGGGACGCTCTGCAGACGGAGACAGAGCAGCGTAGACTCTGCAGATTCCTGACGCAGCACGTTTACACACTCCTGCAGCAGAACTTTCAGATGCGTCTGGAGGAACACTGCTCTGTGTTCATGACCCCCGGAGCCCTGGAGCATGCTGGGTGTTTGCTGCTGCTCCTGCAGGACCGGGGAACAGTGCGAGGTGGACTCTGGAGCTGGAAGATCACGGCTCACGAGGGCTTGGAGACCGGCAGTCAGATCCCGTATTTGCGCTGGGCTCTGATGGAGAACTACGCCGTCATCATCATGAACCCCAATGGAGACCTGCACAACAAGGTTATTTTAGGAAACCAAGACTATTGGTCAAAACAACTATTGGTGCTTTAAAATCTGAGCTGCGGCTGTTTAGAGAAACACCAGTAGGTGGCGCCAAACGCATCAGTCAAGACTAAAACTATTGGGTCATGAAACATTTTAGTCTGACGGAAATTTAGCTGAAATATATTAGAAAATACACAATAAATTAAAATAAAATCTAAAATAAAATAATAATGGTTTTGAGAATTAATAATCACTCATTCTGCTGTGTGAAATCTGAGCTGCGGCTGTTTAGAGAAACACCAGTAGGTGGCGCCAAACGCATCAGCCAAGAGCTTGATTATGTACAAAAACAAATTTAGAAGCAAAAACTAATACTAATTTCCCACTACTGGGTTGCAGCTGGAAGGGCATACGCTGTGTAAAACATATGCTGGATAAGTTGGTGGTTCATTCCACTGTGGTGACCCCTAATGAATAAAGGGACTAAGCCAAGTGAAAATGAATGAATGAATTAAGACTAAACCTATTGGTCAACTCTTTAGAGGAACACCAGTAGGGGGCGCCAAACACGTCAGTCAAGACAAAAACTACTGGTCAAAAACATTTTAATCTGACTGAAATTTAGCTGAAATAATATAAAAAATTCACAATAAATTAAAGTTAAAATTAAGAGCTACTGAAAAACTAACTGAAATAAAATAATAATGGTTTTGAGAATTAATAATCACTCATTCTGCTGTATAAAATCTGAGCTGTGGCTGTTTAGAGAAACACCAGTAGGTGGCGCCAAACACATCAGTCAAGAGCTTGATTATATACAAAATATACACTTTTTCTCTATAAATGTTATTATTATTTTATTCATTCATTTTCTTTTCGGCTTAGTCCCTTTATTAATCTGGGGTCGCCACAGTGGAATGAACCGCCAACTTATCCAGCACGTTTTTTTTGCAGCGGATGCCCTTCCAGCTGTAACCCATCTCTAGGCAAGTTATAATTAATTGACTGTCGTAATTAGATGTGCAGACCATGGATATTTTAGTAAACTAAAACAATAGTTCCAAAAACATTTTTGTCTGACTGAAATTTAACTAAATTGAAATAAAAAATTAATAATAAAATAAAAATTAACCCAAAACTGCAATTAAATAATAATTGACGAAAATAATAATGGGTTTGAGAATTAATAATCACTCATTCTGCTGTGTAAAATCTGAGCTGCGGCTGTTTAGAGAAACACCAGTAGGTGGCGCCAAACGCATCAGCCAAGAGCTTGATTATACACAAAGGAAATAAAAAACATGCATAAACGAAACTATAAATACTTTTAAAACTAGCTAGAGTCGATCATCATGCAGCCGTGCCTGCTTCTGTTTGTCATCAATCTGGCATCCTGCATTCTTGTGGAGTCAGCCTCAGAGGGCCCAAGTAAAAAGTGTTTGGATTTTGGACTGCAATAGTTAGTTCAGCCACTGGGGCTCACTCTGACATACTGCACCGTTAAATATGAATGCAGACCTGTAATGTAATGGCATTTGCTGCAGACGCCGGAGGAGCACGTGTCTGCGGTGTGGCGGCGTCTGGTGTGTGTGAGCGCAGCGCAGCATGTGTTTGTGGTGGCTCATGGATATGGAGGTCTGGCGTTTGTGGATCTGCTGTGCTGCCGGATGGAGGAGGTGCAGCGGCGGGTCACAGCCGTGGCCTTTCTGGACTCCAGTCACAGTCTGTGGCATCAGCCGCTGGGGAAAGCCGGACGAGACTGGCTAAGGTGCAGAATAATGACTAAAAAATAAATAAATAAATCACTGAAGCTGGAAAATATCAACATTATCATAACAGCAATCCAGCTCATCAACACTTGAAGATAATTGTGTAGGGTAATAATGTGAGGGTGCTGGTAGACGGTAATAAAATGCAATTTAATGGGTAATTTAAATAATAATGTAAATAATACTCAGTATAATTACTGTATTTACATTACTATGACGGTTAGGTTTAGGGTTAGGATGGGGGTAGGCATTAATAACGTACAATAAATGAGGAAATTAATAAATAATGTGAATAATACTCTGTATAATTACTGTTTTACATTATAATGATGGTTGATTTGGGGTTGGAGTAGGGGTAAACATTAATAAAATACGGTTTAATGGGTACATTTAATAAATAATGTGAATAATACTCTGTATAATTACTGTTTTACATTACTGTGATGGTTGGGTTTAGGGTTAGGATGAGGGTAGGTGTTAATAATGAACAAAAAATTAGTAAATTAATAAATAATATGAATAATATTCTGTTTAATTACTGTTTTTACATTTCTATGACGGTTGATTTAAGGTTGGAGTGGGGGTAATCGTAAATAAAATACAATTCAATGGGTAAATTAATAAATAATATGAATAATACTCTGTATAATTACTGTTTATACATTACTATGATGGTTGGGTTTAGGGTTAGGAAGTGGGTTAGCATTAATAACTTACAATAAATAGGTAAGTTAAGAAATAATATGAATAATATTCTGTATAATTACTGTATTTACATAACTGGGGTTTGGGTAGATGTTAATAACGTTCAATAAATAGGTAAATTAATAAATAATGTAAATAATACTCTATATAATTACTGTTTTCACATTACTGTGATGGTTGGGTTTAGGGTTGGGGGTAAACATTAATAACACAATAAATGAATAAATTAATAAATAATATAAATAATGTGCTGTTTAATTACAGTTTTACACTATTATGACGGTTGAGTTTAGAGTTAGGAAATGGGTAAACATTAATAAAATACAATTTAATGGGTAAATTAATAAATAATGTGAATAATAGTCTGTATAATTACTGTTTTCACATTACTGTGATGGTTTGGTGTACCGTTTGTGTGGGGGTAGATGTAAATAAAGTACAATTACTAGTTTATTTAATAAATAATATGAATAATTCTCATTAATTTCCGACCTCAGCTATATCCCTTCTACACTTCACCATCAGTGTGTGTGTAATGTGCGCCTGTACTCTGTCCAGGTGTCACTCCAGGACGTGGATCTTGAGCACTAAAGCCCTGAACCGCTCGGTGGGCTCGCTGAAGGCCGGATGTACACAGATCTCTGCCGGGACTCAGTGTCACGACTCCGCGCCCGCCGTCTGCATGGAGTCTGTGTTTCGCTTCTTCAGCAAAACCATCAAACCCAAAGCCGCACCGACACCGTTCGAGATCATCACCCGCAGCAGGAGCCGCTCACACGACCACAACAACAACAAACACTGAGAGGAAATAAAGCACCATCTGCATCACAGTCAGCATTACTGTCTTCATTCAGGATCTTGGAAACACTTTAGGTTGTACCTGCCTGTTGTTAAGATATGAACTGTTCATTAGCAGTTATGAAGTGTGATCTTATTCTGCATCCCTAATCCTACCCAAAACCTAAACCCAACTACTAGCTTACTATTAATAAACAGATAATTAGTAGTTTAATAAGCTAGTGGTTTGCTGATACTGTGAATTGTAACCTAAATTGAAGTGTCACCAAGATCTTTATTCAGAAACACTAATACTGAAAAATGACAACAGCCGATGAGAATCTGAGTTTCCACTGAAGATTTCCTTCATGGTGTTTTAAAGTCTTTGGTACAGTTGTTGTTTATTTAATTAGCTCAGAAAAATATCTATGAACTTATTATTTTAGTATGATTATTACATAAACGCTGGAAGACGAGAGAGGACAATGACTACATCCGCTGTGTAAAACATATGCTGGAATAGTTGGTGGTTCATTCCACTGTGGCGACCCCGGAAAAATAAAGGGACTAAGTCGAAGGAAAATGAATGAATGAATATTGAATTAACTCAGAAAATATCTATGATGTTTATTTTGGTTTGATCATGATTTATATATACATTTAATTGCTAATAAAATATCGAAACATGAGTGATATCTGAGCAAGTATTATTACATTATCGCATAGCGAGTAAAAGTATCTGCTATAAATTAGTCACAATTCACGACTAATCATGAGCAAAATAAGTTATTTAAATAATATACAGTCAAAATTAGCAGTAAAAACACAGAGCTTTATTATGAAAACTTACAAATATTTCACAACACAAAGCTGTTATTATAAATACATCAGATCCTCGTTTCCACAGGAAACCCTGCATCCTCTTCTTCAATCGCTCTTAAAGGGACGGTACACCTAAAAGTGATCACTCTTCCATCATATAATCCCCCTGTTTGAGTTTCTCTCTTCTGCTGAACACAAATGAAGATCCACTGCAGAAATACAGCCATTGTCTTCAATAGTACTTTTGTTCCTACAATTGATGTCAACATTCTTCAAAATATCTTGTTCTGTGTTCAACAGAAGGAAAAACTCCAAAGATTAGAAACACTTAAGCGCAAGTAAATGAGGAGGAAATGTTGGTTTTTGTGCGGATTGTCCCTTTTACAACTCTTGAACTCACGGCTAGATGTCGTGGTACAGCAGGTCATATTTGGGGATGTTTCTGGGGTCGATTGGGCTCTGGACGATCAGTTTTCCCCTCATGGCTCCTCGATAAATCACTTCAATCAGATCCATGAAGTCTTGCTTGCTTTTGAAGCTTCCCACAAACTTGGTGTGATCTGGAGATCTGAAACACCCGAGAAAAACTGCGTAATCACCACACTATTACACATGCTCAGTCTGACGCATTATTAAATTTTAAAAGGTGTGTGAGTTTGAGCTGAGAACAGCACACAGATAATGTTCTCCAGCTCTCTGAAACTGACTCTTTCAGGCTTTGATCCTAAGTGTGGCGTTTTGGTGACTGTCGCTTTAAATGCAAATGAGAGTGCTCTTTTCAGAAGAGGGCGGAGCTATAAATCTAAATACTTCAGCATAGGGGCAGGTGTAAAGCAGCAGTGTGTGTGTTGTGAGTGCTGGTCAGGTGTGCTTCAGTGTGAGTGTGTGTTCATGATTCTGTCAGTCTATGTCGCTCCTGATCTATAATCCTCTTAGTCTATGCTGACATCATCTTCAGCAGCTCAAACACTCTAATGGCGAATGGACAGACGGCTGCTTCTCACTCAGGGCTGCTGGAGATGCTAATGAGATGGAGAGATGGGCACTAGTGGGCGGGGCTTTCCCCCTCTGATGACACGTACAAAAGGAGAATGTCAACAATTTCTGTGACAATATATTGCACAAGAAATACTTTTATTGCCTCAAGCGATGTGCAATTTGTATAACCATATACCAAGATGCTCATGCAATTGTAAAAAGCACATTAAAAACATATGAGTAGGCTAAACTTTTTATTTAATGAGAAAAAATGTGCACAAACTACAATGGAAACAGATTTAACGGACAAACTATGGATGTCGATGGCTGATCATTCTTCAGAGTATCTTCTTTAGTGTTCGACTGAATTAACAATCTAATAAATGATGAGGAAATGCTCGTTTTTGGGTGAACTGTCCCTTTAAGAGAGTGAGAAGTGAGATCTTTTCATCGCTGCACTTTCCTAACACAGCTCTTTGGAAATCTCCGTGTCAGCAGAAGTTAAATTTAGATTCACCAATAAGACGCTTCTCACTTTAACCACATATCCTGTGTTTGTGACCTTTGCAGAACAGAGTATTCTGTTCCTGGATCAGAGCCAGATTAATAATCTAATAATATCATATTAATATAGATAATATAAGGACATAATATAGCCATTTACCAAGAAAAAAGCTCAATGTAAAGCGAGAGATAGAGAGCGAGATGGAAGTAGACATGGGCGCGTTATCATGGGCGCTTCAAAATACTGTCAATAAATACTTATTATTTAAACTTAAATAAATGTACAGATCCTTTTATTTCAGTTTACCAAATGATGAAGAATTAAAGTAATATCTATTTATAAATGAACATTTTCACTTGTTAATATTTCGTGACACATGTTGGGATACAACACTCATTTATTTTAATACTAATATATTAACATGCAGAGCCGGCCCAAGGCATAAGCGAGCTAAGCGGCTGCTTAGGGCCCCATGGCCACCAGGGGGCCCCCAGGAGTGCATTAAATTATTAACTTTCGTTTTTGTTTTAGTTTGTTGGAGAGTTTGGTTATAGATTATGGGTGGGGCAAATATATCAATATGCTCTGGCGCCAAGAATCGATATTTATCTAAAATTTACAAAAGATCTGAATTAATTAATCTAATCTGACTGCAGCCATTTACCGCTGTGACTGCAGTACACCCAGCTGCCACCAGGTAGCTCTTCCTGTAATGGTGGATCAACAATACATCAGAGACGCACCAGTCTTTTTAACCACTGACAGATGAGCGATTGCAATTGTGAAACTTCATACAGGAATATGGGCTCACACTATTTAATTCCGCCAAAATATATAAAGATGTCAATAGGACAAGAACACATAATTTGAAGGGTTTTTCATTTGTTTAACCCTTGCAGACCTTTGCAAAGTCTTGTAGATGGTATTTTTGCTGAAAATATTAGATTAATTAAAAAGAAAAACTTAAAAATAATGCTCTTATTAAACTGATGAGTAAATAACTAATGTTCTCCACTGCTGGAGGCATTATAAGTGCTCAGAGGACTCTGTGCTCACTTGAAGAAAATATATTAATCTAGTGGCAATGCAAAATTTTGCATGAATAAAAATAAACCAGGGCTATGCATAAAATACATCAAATAGGTTGACCAAGTTGTAATAAATGTCTTTAGTTTATAGAAAACTAGAAAGCAATAAATTGCTATTTTAACTGTTTTCTAACATGCACAGTTGAAGTCAGAATTGTTAGCCCCCCTGAATTATTTGCCCCCGTTTACTTTTTCTCTAATTTCTGTTTAACAGAGAGCAGATTTTTTTTCAACACATTTGTAAACATAATCGTTTTAATAAATCATCTCTAATAACTGATTTATTTTATTTTTGTCATGATGACAGTAAATAATATTAGACTAGATATTCTTCAAGACACTTCTATACAGCTTAAAGTGACATGTAAAGGCTTCACTGGGTTAATTGTGATGCTGCTGCTCTGATTAATTTAGAGATGAGTCCTCTATCTCTGCATTTTTTAGCTTGTTGAACAGTTGTGTGCTTTTATACACAGTTGCAATACTATAAACATGTGCTTTTAATGAAAGAAATGCATCTTATGACTTTTTGATGCATTTTTTACTCTTCATTTGCAAAAATTTTTATATATCATGGTCGGTTTTCTTGTGATCAAATTTCACAGCCATGTACTATGAATCATTGACAGTTGGTAAATACTGCAAAAATTCTTTCCTTTTTATTGTTTTTGTCTTGTTTCTAGTCCAAATATGTAAAAATCTTAAAGAATAAACATTTTCTAGACAGATCTTCTGTGGAACATGCTTCTTGATTTAATTTGATTTTGATTTAAAGTGATTTTTTTAGATATTTGAACTAGAAAATACAAAAAGTATATGTAAGAAAAAAAGCATATTTTATAATGTAAGCAACACAGCTACAGCAAATAAAATTTATAACGCGTGTTTTAAATTCAAAGTGTGCAAATAATCAAGGATTAACGATAATTTATCATATTGTCTGCACCAAGGGGGCCCCAAATAAAATTCTGCTTAGGGCCCCCTAAAGGCTTGGGCCGGCCCTGTTAACATGTAATATTTATTAGTTAACACTGTACAATTAGGCTCAATTTGTTAAGATTAGTTTAACTAAACTCAAGATTAAAGCTATAAAATCATGTATTCATCTTAGCTGACGTTAATGTCTTTGTTAATGCTTAATAATTCATTAAAATAAAAGCTTGTTTTATTAAATGTAGTTAACAACTGATCAAATTCTGACATCAACATAACTAATAAATGTGCTTCATTATCACTGTTGATTTGAACGCTTTTACTAGTAAACATTTTTTAATGTGCTTTATAATCATTTTGCAATTAGATTTATTTAAACATTTGTTAACTCTGAACATTTACATGCAATAATGCAACACACAAAACCCTGTTTTAGTTCTTACACCTGTTAAAGTGACATATTTGGCAGCTTTGATAAACATTGTGATGATAATAGCATATATATGGTGATAGAAGCTTCAGTCCCAATAAACATTTTGATGCCAGCAGAATCTAACATTGATCAGAACTCACCCATAATCCACTTTCATGTGCTGTCCGTTGAAGAAGAACACGGTGGAGGGAATAAAGCTGATGTCAAAGTATCTGGTGTAAACTGGAGCTGAGTCGACATCCACCAGATAAATACTGGCCATATTACTCAGATCATGAGCCGTCTTTGACAGCTGTCAATCACACAAACACAACACTTTCAGTATTTATCCTTTTATTTAAAAAATGTGTATTTAAAAAAAACATACTATAACTTTATAATGCATAAATTGCACTTTAATATGAGTTAATTGTGACTTGTAAACTACACAACTAAAGTATAAATGTGTCAAATGTGCACTAATGTAAAACGCTGTACAAATCTAACAAGTATATAATAGATACTTTAATAGCCAACTGAATCGAGGTATTTAAGTGAAATACATGCATGGATCAAGTCAAACTCAAGTGACTACATGAAATGTTAATCACAAATAGATTCATTATATACACATGATTAGAAACAGAAAGTATACTAAATGCAAGCAAAGTGTTTAAAATTTATTTATTTTAAATAATCGATATTACTTTATGCATACTATTATTTATGCAAGTAATAATTGATGAAACGTCATTGAGTTAACAAAAAAACAAGTGTGCATTATATACTGATAACTCAATATTGAGGAGTGCATTATTCTGCTTATTCTCAGCTATATCCACAGTTCAGATGTTGTGTTTAAGAGTGTGTTTGTCAGGTTTTTGCTTCTGTGTGTAGCACTAGTGTCCTCCACATCTCCTCTGAGAGATACTGTTCAGATTTCTTGTAGCTGTGAAATAACTCTAATCATTCAGCGGAGTAATATGGAGCTGCTCTAAACCTGCCGGAACTACTTTAGCTCTGCCTTTATCTGACAATAACCAAACACCTGAGAGTGACCATTCAACTGTGCTGTGGTATAAATAAAAATAAACAACATGCTTAATCTGAGCTGTACTTGTGTTTCTGAAAGATAGAGACACGAAACAAAGATTTCATTTGACTTTTGATGAGTATTTGGGGGGCAAACCGTGATCATTAAATAACAAGTCTTTTAATAGGTCAGAAAATTATTCACTAAATGTTATGATTTTTAAACATAAAAACTGTTGATACTGGCTGATGATTATAGTTATTAGTTTTTTGTTTAGACCAAACAACTTCTTACAGCCTAAAACATACACATATCTATACAACGTGACTGTTCGAGTACACAAAGACATTATTAGTAAGCTGATAATAATTATTAAGCTTATTATAATGCGTACAGATGTACATATAAAGCGATACAGACCACAGAGAGAGCATATATTATACTCACAAATGTATTAATATAGAGTGATACGGACATCAGAGTAAACATATATATTAATTAACGTTAATTAACCCATTAGTTAATGATTAAAGATGAAGATTAATAACCGACTCACGATCTCGTCGATCTGCAGACACACCGAATCTTCATCTCTGCCGAAGCGCAGCACGAGAACCTTCTCAGCGACACTCTTAATCGCCTCATCAATGTCTTTTTTACTCGACAGTTTAGGAAGGAAAAGGCTCATGACGCTTTAATTAAAATGAAACCCACTTATCAACTGAATTAACATCGAGGAGGGTGTGCGCGAACTCCTGCGGATGTTTACTAGTGTGTGGTACAACACTATATTAGAACCGACTAGAAACGCCAACAAATGTTCCTACAGTTTGCGTGTCTTCACTTAAATAGCATATTATTATTAATGCAAACTTGTTAAAAAATATGATTTAAAATAAGATTAATATTAGTACACAAATGTGTACACACATCATCTATGTAATATTGATATTTGCACGGTCAGATTTCACTGCTGCACAAAGACATCCACATGACACCAACAGCGCGTGTGTCCTTTTGAGGGTCCTGTAGTGACTTCTGAGTGGACTCGCTGACCAGCAGCTGATGTGAAACAGATATTTACTTTAATTAAAGTGTAAATAATGTTGTAGAGGTTGAAGAGGACGGGGGTGGGCGTCACAGTGCTGATTTTACCTGATTTTCTTTCCCAAACAGTGAGTATTTCTGAATGATACCGCGAACACTATGCGAGACACTACAGGTTAGTTAAGTAGTATACTACAATATAATTTTATATTTCTTATGTTTATTATATAAATAAGTTATCAGACAATTAATTATTCAGTAATTTACCGAACATAAATCAGAAGATTAAATAAAGCAGGTTCAGAATTCTCTTGCATTTGTTGACACGATAAACGTTTTTACAGATGAGGTTTTAGATTCTGTTTTTATTAAATACAAACACTGTTAGAGATGAACAGAATAAACTAAGCTTATTGCAATATATATAGATGTACACTTATCGGCCACTTTATTAGGTACTCCTCACTAGTCCCAGGTCGGACCCCTTTTGCCTTCAGATCTGTCGTAATCTTTCGTGTCAGAGATTCAACAAGCTGCTGGAAATATTCCTCAGAGATTTTGCTCCATGATAGCATCACACAGTTGCTGCAGATTTGTCGGCTGCACATCCATGATGCCAATCTCCCGTTCCACCACATCCCAAAGCTGCTCTATTGGATTGAGCTCTGGTGACTGTGGAGGCCATTTGAGTACAGTGAACTCATCGTCATGTTCACCAGTCTGAGATGATTGAGCTTCATGACATGCTGCGTTATCCTGCTGGAAGTAGCCATCAGAAGATGGAGACACTGTGCTCATAAAGGGATGGACATGGTCAGCAGCAATACTCAGGTAGGCTGTGGCGTTGATGCTCAATTGGTACTAATGGAGCCAAAGAAAATCTCCCCCACACCATTACACCACCACCACCAGCCTGAACCGCTGATACAAGGCAGGATGATCCATGCTTTCATGTTGTTGAGCCGAGCATCTGAATGTGTCAGCAGAAATGGAGACTCATCAGAGCAGCAACGTTTCTCCAATCTTCTATTGTGCAGTTTTGGTGAGTCTGTGTGAATTGTAGCCTCAGTTTCCTGTTCTTAGCTGACAGGAGCGGCACCCGGTGTGCTCTTCTGCTGCTGTAGCCCATCCGCCTCAAGGTTGGCCGTGTTGTGTGTTCAGAGATGCTCTTCTGCAGAGCTCGGTTGTAGCGAGTGCTTATTTGAGTTACTGTTGCCTTTCTATCAGCTGGAGCCAGTCTGGCCATTCTCCTCTGACCTCTGGCCTCATCATCAAGGCATTTGCGCCCACAGAACTGCCGCTCACTGGATATCTCCTCTTTATTCTCTGTAAACCCTAGAGATGGTTGTGCGTGAAAATCCCAGTAGATCAGCAGTTACTGAAATACTCAGAGCAGCCCGTCTGGCAGCAACAACCATGCCACGTTCAAAGTCTCTTAAATCCCCTTTCTTCCCCATTCTGATGCTCGCTTTGAACTGCAGCAGATTACAGATTTGCGGTAATGAGCAGTCAGACAGGTGTACCTAATAAAGTGGCCAGTGTGTCTTTGTTTTACACTTTTCACTGCTCTGTTGTCATTTCAGTCACAAGATCTTGAAATGGATCTGATCTGATTAATGGCTGGATTACAGTGGTAGAGTTTTTAAATACCTGATCTCTGTGCTGTTCTCCTCTCCTCAGCTGATGATGTTTCTGCGCTGGTGTTTCCCGCCGGTCAGACGGATGTGTGTGTGTCAGCAGATCTCCGTCAGGTCCTTCAGCAGCAGCCGGACGCTCCTCAAAGATGACCCACAGCATGAGGAGAAGCTGGATCTGGACATCTGGAAGTCTGTGATGAGAGCTCAAGCTCTGCCGGAAGATCCTCCGCATCTCCAGGACTCGACATCGGCTGCGTCTGTGCTGGAGGTGCACCGAGAGCTGGTGGAGACCTGGCATCAAGCCGGAAAGGTGATGCTACACTTATTATTACCCTTAAATCCCCCTCAGATTGACTCCTCTTTGGTGATGTTGGTGCTGTTTTTGCCCCATTGACACACACATGCATGTATGTATTTCTACATGTATACCTCCACGTGTGCAGCTGGTGCCGAAGGTGATCACGGATCAGCAGCTGCAGGAACTCTCCATTCTCACCACTAAATCCTCCAAGAAGAAATACCTCAAATTCCTGGCCATCAAGGAGGCGCAGAAGAACAACGACAAGAGGAAGCAGGAGAAGAAGAGAGCTGAGAGAGAAGCGGGAAAACTCCAGAACAATAATGGAGAGGAGGAGGAGCGAGCCGCAGGCCCCGAGAACACCTTCATGCTGAAGCTCCGCAACAACTCCATTGAGAGCGCACACAACTGGAGGACGGTGAGTGTGTGTGTGTGTGTGTGTGTGTGTGTGTGTGTGTGTGTGTGTGTGTGTGTGCTGATGCATATTCTTTATCTGAGTGTGCGTGTATGTGTAGGGTTTGAGTGTGTGTGTTACTTTCTGTGTGTGTGCAGTGTCTTGTGTGTGTGTGTGTGTGTGTGTGTGTGTGTGTGTGTTTGTGTCTGAGTGTAAATGTAGTTCTGAGTGTGTAGTGCGGGGGTGTCAAACTCAATTCCTGGAGGGCCGCAGCCCTGCACAGTTTAGTTCCAACCCTGCTCCAACACACTTACCTGTAGGATTCAAACAAGCCTGAAGGACTCAATTAGTTTGATCAGGTGTGTTTAATAAGGGTTGGAACTAAACCGTGCAGAGCTGCGGCCCTCCAGGAACTGAGTTTGACACCTGTGCTGTAGTGTGTCTGAGTTTGTGTTTGTGTCTGTGTGTCCAAATGCATGTGTGTGAGTGTCTGTGTGTGTCTGAGTCTAAATGTGTGTGTCTGAGTGTAATATTTGAGTGAGTGTGTGTGTGTGTGTGTGTGTGTGTGTGTGTGTGTGTGTGTGTATTGTTTGAGTGTGTTTGTGTCTACATTTGTGTGTGTGTAGTGTCTGAGTGTGTAGTGTTTGTGTGTGTTTATTTCTGAGTGTAATGTTTGATAGTGTGTGTGTGAGAGAGAGTAGTGTTTGAGTGTAGTGTGTGTGTGTGAGTAATGTTTGAGTGTCTAAATGTGTGTGTTTGTCTAAATGTGTGTGTAGTGTCTGTGTGTGTTTGTGTCTTAGTGTAATGTGTGTTTGTGTGAGTAGTGTTTGAGTGTGTTTGTGTCTAAATGTGTGTGTGTTTGTGTCTGAATGTGTGTGTTTGTGTCTAAATGTGTGTGTGTAGTGTCTTAGTGTAATGTGTGTTTGTGTGAGTAGCGTTTGAGTGTGTTTGTGTCTAAATGTGTGTGTGTGTGTGTGTGTAGTGTCTGAGTGTGTGTTTGTGTCTGATTGTATTGTGTGTGTGTGTGTGTAGTGTCTGAGTGTAATTTTTGTGTGTTTGTCTAAATGTGTGTGTGTAGTGTCTAAGTGTGTGTTTGTGTCTGTTTGTATTGTGTGTGTGTGTGTGTGTGTGTGTGTGTGTGTAGTGTCTGAGTGTAATTTTTGTGTGTTTGTCTAAATGTGTGTGTGTAGTGTCTAAGTGTGTGTTTGTGTCTGTTTGTATTGTGTGTGTGTGTGTGAGAGTAGTGTCTGAGTGTATGTAGTGTCTGAGTGTAATTTTTGTGTGTTTGTCTAAATGTGTGTGTGTGGTGTTTGAGTGTGTTTTTGTGTCTGAATGTGTGTTTTTCTGAGTGCATGTTTAGTGTCTGTGTGTGTGTGTGTGTGTGTGTGTGTGTGTGTGTTTTTGTGTCTGAATGTGTGTTTTTCTGAGTGCATGTTTAGTGTCTGTGTGTGTGTGTGTGTGTGTGTGTGTGTGTGTGTGTGTTTTTGAGTGTGTTTATGTGTCTATGTCTAGTGTTTAAGTGTGGTGTGTAGTGTTTGGCTGTGTGTGCGTGTGTGTGTGTGTGTGTGTGTGTGTGTGTGTGTGTTTTTGAGTGTGTTTATGTGTCTATGTCTAGTGTTTAAGTGTGGTGTGTAGTGTTTGGCTGTGTGTGCGTGTGTGTGTGTGTGTGTGTGTGTGTGTGTGTTTTTGAGTGTGTTTATGTGTCTATGTCTAGTGTTTAAGTGTGGTGTGTAGTGTTTGGCTGTGTGTGTGTGTGTGTGTGTGTGTGTGTGTGTGGGGTGTGTGTTTGGTATTCATCACCTCTACTGGTGCTGTAGTTTGTCTTGTGAGATGACTGCAGCTGGTTAATGATCTCCTGTCCTTCATCTCCAGGCGCAGGCGATGCGCTTCGACCAGCCGCTGCTCTTCGACATGAGCTACGATCAGCAGATGAGCCGGCATGAGCTGGAGAATACGGTCAGTCAGCTGCTGGAGAGCGAAGGCTTCAACCGGCGGGTTCAGGAGCCGTTTCACCTGCACTTCTGCAACCTGCAGCCGGGGGGAGCGTACCACCGCGAGCTGCTGCGGAGATACGGGGACGAGACCTGGAGACGGCTGCTGATCACACACACAGAGCGCTCGCCGCTGGAGCTGTTCCCGCATCAGGACCTGGTGTACCTCACTGCAGACTCGCGCTCCGTCCTGCGCACGTTCGACCACACCAAGGTGAACAACAAGCAGCCTTTCCACACGTGTGTTTCTCCACAGCAGCCATAGTGTCCTGACCCTCCCCATTTCATCATTGGCTTCATCACTCTGTCTCCTAAATACTGCAATGTCAGATTTCTGCAATATCTTGCAGCTCTGATGTTCATATATGTGTGTGTGTGTGTGTGTGTGTGTGTGTGTGCTGACAGGTGTATATAGTGGGAGCTATGGTGGACCGCAGCATCCGCGTAGGAGCATCGCTTGCTATTGCCAAACGCTTCAGACTGGCCACGGCGCGGCTCCCGCTGGACGAGTACCTGGACTGGGATTGTGGAGCTAAAAATCTGACTCTGGATCAGATGATCCGCATTCTGACCACGGTGAAGCAGACGGGCTGCTGGCAGAAAGCGCTGGAGTTCGTGCCCAAGAGGAAACACAAAGGTTTCCATCAACAAAGCGGCGACAAGAGGAGCCAGAAAAACCACAGAGGAGGAGCAGACAGAGCCCCCTGGTGGAGTCAGCAGAAACAACACCAACAGAAATAATCATGCGCATCGACAGCAGTGAGAGTAACTTCAGCAATATTCTGCCTCATGTGCTGAAACTAAAATAATAAAGCGTGTGTGAGGGCTTCTCTTGCTTCATTTTGATATGTTTTATTTATTTTTTAGGGGTTTTCACCTTTTTATTGGGATAGGACAGTGGAGATTTTACAGACAGGAAAGTACGAGGAGTAGAGACAGGGGAAGGTTCGGCAAAGGACCATGAGCCGGGAATTGAACTTGGGTCGCCGTGAGCACCTTGGTGCGGTGTCGATGCATTAACCACTAGGCTATTGGCGCAGACTCATTTTGATATGTTAATACCAATTGAAGAAATGCAAAAAAGAGTTCAGTGTACGAGATATGAGGAAATACTGTTGCTGATTCTGCATTTACAGCAGCAAAATCATTTCAGGCATCAATAATCTTCTGCTTCATGTGGTGAAACTAAGAGCTAAAAACAAATCAAGACTATAATAAATAAAAGCATGTATTAGGAGCTCCTTCTGTTTTTATTTTGACAATATTAATACCAATTGAAGCAATGTTGCTTTTGTAATCAGCCTAAGGAGAATGGTATAAATGGATGTCAGAGCCAGCTTTAAAAGGGCAGGACTTGAGCTCCAAGTGGGCTGTACAAACCTGGAGTTTTTATTCAATTAATGTATTGTAGATGACACAGAGTCCAGTATTGTGCTTTCGTAATGTCTATATCTATCCCAACCCTCAACCAGGCCCAGATTGGCTAATAGGGAGCACCGGGAGAGCAGTTTTTTGTCCGTGAGGGTCGGTGTGCCTAGCTGCTTGCACTCTCAGCAGTCGCACTTTTTTCATCTATTTATTTATTTGACCATAGCCTCACTCTTTTTATTCATTATTTTTATTCATTATTTTGCAGCAGCGCCGCTCTTCTTATTTATTTTCTAACAGCCCCGTGAGCAAAATACAGCCTGCAGGTTAACTAATGTTAATGATGATGTAACGTTAACTATCATCATTCGACTCCAAACAGCGAATTCGAAAAATTCGAATAATCAATATTAATGAATAATACACCTACTCAATGAAAATCTGATGATTTACTACATTAATAAATCTGACATAACTTGATCAGAAATCTAAAAAGGGGAGAAAAAGATTAAGCCATCAATAGAAAGTAATACCGTGTCTTGCGGGTCACAGTCCAATGCTTATTTTTTATTCTCGCTGTAATAGCGCTATTGTGGAGCAGTGGTAAACACGTCACGTATCGACACCGCCGACCCGTGTTTGAATCTCACCTGGAAAATATTATTTTTATTTTTATTGTTAAGACATTTAATATTGATAGGGCTTTTGAACATTTGAATTTCTAAAGCAGCTGTTTTCTTGAAATAGGCGTGATAGTGTCATTAGAAACGGAATTGGAAATGACCTTATTATTTTAATATATTCAGTCGTGAACTGAGGTGGGGCGGTCTGGCTTGAAACTCCATCTGAAAATGAGTCCCACTCCGGCCCTGCCCTCAACCCAACCTCACAGTAACCAGATGTGTTTCATTAATATCTGCTCCATTTACCCCACTGAAACCAAGCCTACGTGTGGTTTAAGTCCCTCCCACTTGGAGGTCACCCAACCTACTTGCGGTGTAATCCCTCCCACTCGGAGATCTCCTGGCTGCAGCGATTCCTACTTGAGTCTAAGAGTATAAGCAAGAGTATAATGGATGCATGTTTAACACTTTTAATATTAATATTGACATTATTATTATTATTTATCAGTTTAAGTGTATAAGAAAGTGCCAGATATCGGGAGGATGGGAAATAAAGCTCACTGTTAAAGAGACAGAAATAATAAATGATGATAATATTAATGATATTATTGTATTCCTAATTAAATAAATGTTTTTAAAGCAGAATAAAGCTCATACTGTAACTAATTCTGCCTTTACTGCGGTAAAAATCATTTCAGACATCAATAATCTAGAATAAACTAGCTAGATTATGCATAATTACGCATGTATTACAACCTTTTTTTCATTCATATTAGTAAACATGCAGTTTGAGCATGAGAGTTCCTGATTCTGCATTTACAGCGGTACAAATCATTTCAGACATCAGCAAACCTGTGCTTCAGGGAGAATTTGAGCTGATAATCCTGACTAAAACAAGAAATTAGATAGTAATGTACTACATGCGCTATAGGGGAACTGATCAACTAAACTGGCCGTAGTGTATGAGTGTGTGAATGAGTGTGTATGGGTGTTTCCCGGTATTGGGTTGCAGCTGGAAGGGCATGTGCTGTGTAAAATATATGCTGGAATAGTTGTTGGTTCATTCTTCTGTGGTGACCCCTGATTAATAAAGGGATTAAGCTGAAAATGAATGAATGAACAGCTTATGTGTGTGAACATTCATCCAGCGTTCCCAGAACAGGCATAATGTCAGGAATAAAGGAGGAAAACAAAAGACTTTCAGTCTAAACTATTTATTTCGCTCATTTAGAGAGCAACACAACAAAGAGAAAATATCAGCAAAATGTTTTAAAAACAGAATCTGGTCTGGGAGTGACGCAAAAAAGCTGAATATTGATGAAGCATAAATATGATCCAGCATCAGAGTCAACATGATAATCCAGAAACACTGCATTAAATAAACACTGAACTCAGATCAGTCACACACGCACTGTTAAATCTACACCACGGATCAACCACTCACTCTAATGCAGCATTTCTTCAATATTCAAACACAGTGAGACGTCTAGCAGAATGTTCACGCTGCTCATTCTCAGAGGACGAGGAGTATTGCACTATAACAGTTCATTTGAGGCTCCGTAAAGGGGTTCGTTCACCCAAAACACTGGATTATCCCATGACTTACGCATCCCAGGTGACTCTCTTCTTTCAGTTCAATCTAATCTGAGGTGTTTAGAAAATCATATTTGGCTTTTGCAGCTCTACTAAAGGCAACAGGTGGCAGTTTTTTAAATCAGATGTCCAATAAAGTGCATTTATTGTTAATTAAAAGTGTCTGTCATGCTGAATAAAAGTCCTCTGCAGCAAATCCAGCATTTTTTGTTAGGAAAATATCAATATTTAAAACTTATAAACTATTTTGTGTAACTACCGGTGACCACCATACATCTTTAATGCACATTTTGTGGTGCATCAGAGTGGTTTTTATTATTATTATTATGCAGTTTGTAATTATAATTTTAGGTTTAATTTTTAAAGTTAATTTCTAATTATTGTTCTAATTTCATTTGGTTGTGCGTCGTTTGTCGTCTTCTTTGAGATGCATTTTTAGTGCATTAGCGCCACCAGCTGGACAGGAGTGTGTTTTGATTTCTCTCTTCACTGTGCTTCTGTATTGGTTTCAACTGTGCATGCATTTAACACTTAAAAATAAGTTAAAACACACACACTCCTGTATTTATTAGTGCAATAGCGCCACCAGGTTTTTAATCTCAAGTGTGAAGCACATGCGCAGTTTAAATAAACGCTGAAGTGCAAAGAAGAGAAAACAAAACATCCAGAAGATGACAACAGCCAGAAGATACATCAAATGGTTTATAAAGTTATAAATAATGATATTTTTATATTTAAAAAATGCATAAATTCATAATATGAGAGCTTTATTCACCCCCTGGAGCTACATAAGACACTTTATATCATACAATGCATGTGCTTTATTGGACTTCTTTTGCACTGTTGATTAGAAAAATAAATAAATGAAAATAAATCCCCCACCTATCGCCATTATAGAGCTGAAAAAGCCAAGATCATTTACCAGAGACCTCTGACTGGATCTACAGTAGTCAAGATTTGAAGTCATCAGAAAACAACGGGTGAAACAAAACTCCACTTCACATGTTGACTACTGTTGATGTCTCTGGGGTAATTGTCAGGCTTCAGGGTGAGCTGTGTCTTTAATCAGTCTGTGTGTAGGAGAGCAGACCTGATGATGTTTTCTCTGTCTCTCTCTCCAGCGCTGGTCTTTGGTGCGTTTCTGCTGTAATACTGAAGCGTGGCTCTAGAGAACGATGATCTCCCCGTGGCAGCGCTCGCAGCAGTTAAACGTGATGTTCTCGTAGCGCGTGTACGGGTGGAAGCGGCCAATGCTCTTCCTGTTGGGCAGAAACGGCGAATCAGATGAAGACGCGTCGTGTTCCTGCTCGGAGACGCAGACCGGGTCTAAACTCCGCAGAACCTGAACATGAGGAACACCATGCAGATCAGTCAGAATCCATTCAGTTCTTACTATTTCTCTTATTATTAGTACAATTTTACACATCAATGCATTTCTAATCTTTCATTTTTACTATTTTAAATCCGTAATGATTTGATGGTTTGATTCAGTAATAAAGACACCTGAATCAGCTTGATTCAGCAATAAAGACTCTCGAATCAGCTTGATTCAGTAATAAAGACTCTCGAATCAGCTTGATTCAGTAATAAAGGCTCTTGAATCAGCTTGATTCAGTAGTAAAGGCTCTTGAATCAGCTTGATTCAGTAATAAAGGCTCTTGAATCAACTTGATTCAGTAATAAAGACTCTTGAATCAGCTTGATTCAGTAATAAAGACCCTTGAATCAGCTTGATTCAGTAATAAAGACCCTTGAATCAGCTTGATTCAGTAATAAAGAGTCTTGAATCAGCTTGATTCAGTAATAAAGAGTCTTGAATCAACTTGATTCAGTGATAAAGAGTCTTGAATCAGCTTGATTCAGTAATAAAGAGTCTTGAATCAGCTTGATTCAGTAATAAAGAGTCTTGAATCAACTTGATTCAGTGATAAAGAGTCTTGAATCAGCTTGATTCAGTAATAAAGGCTCTTGAATCAACTTGATTCAGTAATAAAGAGTCTTGAATCAACTTGATTCAGTAATAAAGACCCTTGAATCAGCTTGATTCAGTAATAAAGAGTCTTGAATCAGCTTGATTCAGTAATAAAGAGTCTTGAATCAGCTTGATTCAGTAATAAAGAGTCTTGAATCAGCTTGATTCAGTAATAAAGAGTCTTGAATCAACTTGATTCAGTAATAAAGCCTCTAGAATGGCTTGATTCAGTAAAAAAGACTCTTGAAGTGTACTGAAGTGAGTTTCTTCACCTTCTCCGCCATCTTCTCGGCCGGTGTGTTGCAGATCTCAGTGCTCGGGCTCTTCTTGCCGCCGCTGTTCTCCAGTTTGCCCAGCAGGTGAGCGTTGATGGCGTCCGCCAGCTTGTGATTGGCTGTGGCCAGTTCTCCAGTGCTGAGCGGCTGAGCGCTGGGGTAATACGTCTGCTGACGCCCCCACTGCAGAGACACCAGCAGCTGCTCCAGACACCTGCACAACACACAACACGCTCTGTAAGGGTGACGTTATTTTCAGAAGGTCTACAATACATCTCTAGGGTGTGTTTGAGACGTTTCAGCTCATTCACAGATCATCACTCATGCTTCTGTCAGTCTATGTCACCTCCTGATCTAAATCTCCACATCTATAATCCTCTTAGTCTATGCTGACATCATCTTCAGCAGCTCAAACACTCTAATGGCGAATGGACAGACGGCTGCTTCTCACTCAGGGCTGCTGGAGATGCTAATGAGATGGAGAGATGGGCACTAGTGGGCGGGGCTTTCCCCCTCTGTTGACACGTACAAAGGGAGAATGTCAATCAAAGTGTTTCTGCATCAAGTCTGATTATAATAAACACAATTAATTCATCTGTACCATTAGAGGCCGATATATTCACACACTGCTGACACACAGCCACTTATAAAAGTTATTTTTGTATAATGGTTCCCCTTTCAATGCAGTGCTGTTTGTGTTCACCTGTGCGTGTGCATCATGTCTCTGGAAAACTCTTCTCTTTCACTCAGCAGGTCCTGAATGGCGCACTGAGCATCTCGCGTCTGCCGCTGTAGAGCCGATCTGGCATTGGTCAGTTCCTCCGCCATCACACTGCAAACACACACACACACACACACACACACATCTTTATATAATAGTGTGTGTTGTTTCTGCCCTGCCATCATGCATTCAGCAATCTTTTTTTCCTTTGGTTAGCAACACTAATCTTCCAATTGGTTAGGGTTAAGCCTAGTTCACACTACAGGATTTTAAACATCAGCAGATCGCTGTGCCGTTCACACTACATGACTTGACTGTGTCTTTTGATCTCTGTGGTGTTCACACTACGCAACACTCTGTGAACGATCCACAAGAGGGGGGTCACACACTACATGATCTGACAACATCTCATTCCCCATCAGCTCATTCAAGTTACCAAACCACAGCCAATGAAAATTTGAGGGAGGAGTCGTCAGAAAAAGCTGAACACTATTGGCTGCTTGTGTGCTGATGACATCACTGACAGCGTTTCGAGCATTGGAGAAAGCATTTAAAAACATCGTCAAATCAGCTGATTTATCAGCGCATTAATCCCTCATCTGCAGGTTCCAGTGGATAGATACACAGAGAGTTTTTAATTTTTGTAATTTTATAACTCTTTGAAATAAAACTAACATATTTATAACACCCTGCCGCTTTCTAACTATCAGTGTATTTCTTTCTGACATTGTTATTTTTTTTTATTACAAAACAGTAAAGAACTGAGCATTTCTGCCTTAAATTACCATATTGGTCAAAATGACTGCATGCATGTCTGATACTTTTCGCTGTGACTTTAAATATGTGTGCATTTTCTTGCCTGGCAACTTCCTGCTAACATAAACAAAACCTTCTGATGGCAAAAACATCAATTTACTTCAGATATCTTTCAAAACAGCAGATTCTGTGCTGTGAAATAGCTCCTGTTTGAAAGTGAAAATGAAAGCCAAGCCTTTAAGTGTTTTAGTATCTTAACTACATATTTATAGGCTGTATTACCAAAAAAATATTATATTTTTAGGGTAATGGTGTCATTAAATATGATGCCAAACATTCAAAGCTTAATTTTAATATCTCAATAATAGCTTTGAATGTAAATATGTTGTGACAATATGGCGTTTCATATGAAAACGATCAGAATGAGCAGTATGGTAATTCTAATAGTTACATAATTCTAGTTCCACTGTTAATATAGCCTACTCTCATGTCTGTGCTAACGCAGAATGAAGCGAGTGCACCGATGCCCATTCTGACCAATCACAGATGTTTCTGCTGAGCTCCTGAACACACAGGCATTCAGCTCATGCTGATCTGCTCTCTCATTGGCTGCAGCTCGTCACTACATCTGACCACATGTGGGGTTGAGTCGGCCGACTGCTCTGGAATATTCAGCATGCTGAATGTTGGATTTCCGTCTGCGAGGTGTCGGCGACGCGTCAGCGAGCCTCGTTGATGCGTTGCTCAGTAGTTCACACATAAAGAGCGGCGAGCACCGAGCACCCGCAGATTTCTTCCCGATCACAGCCCGATCTGTCGGCGAGCTCGTTAACTTCCAAATTGGGCTCAAATCAGGCTTAAAATCCTTTAGTGTGAACTAGGCATTAGGATGAAAGGATAAAATTAAGCACAGCCTGATGTTTATTTCTCATTTCAGGACCGTCTCAAGTGGATCTCACTGACAATCTTAACTTCCGATTCATGCCAAGTTAAACTGGTGTAAAATACAGTGCATCACAGCTCACATCAGCTCATCTGTAACGCATCTGCTTGTTTTACACTCGCCGGCCAGCAGCTGGTTTTGTGAGCAAGTGAAGCTTTAAGTCAGGGGTGTCCAAACTCAGTCCTGGAGGGCCGGTGTCCTGCTGAGTTCAGCTCCAACTTGCTTCAACACACTTGCCAGGACGTTTCTAGTGTATCCAGTAAGAGCTTGATTAGCTGGATCAGGTGTGTTTGATTAGGGTTGGAGCTAAACTCTCCAGGACACCCCTGACTTGTGAACCCTTTTGTGAAGCACTCATCTCGCCATCACTGCATCTTTAACAGCTTTTCTCACCGGCTGGCGAGGAACTTGCTCCTCCAGACGTCACACTGAATGCTCATGCGCTCCAGCTGCTCCGCCGTGTGCGACAGGTTTCGGCACAGAGTCTCGTTCTCCAGGATCAGGTGGTTTTTCTCTCTCGCCAGGCGCTCAAAGTGATACTGCAGATCATCACCGACTGACGCCACCAGCAGCTTCTTTAGCTCGCGGTTTACCTGAGACACACACACACACACACACACACACACATTTTACCCCCCAAAAAGACACAAATAAATAACAGAACCCACAATATCCCAATCACACTAAAATAATCCAGATTTTATACTGACGGTGAGACCAAAGAATGGAGGGAAAGAGTAAAAAAAAAGGAAAATAATACGTTTCAGTAAAGTAAGTAGATGTTGGTCGTAGTCGTATAGATCCAAATTTCAAATTAAGGGTTCAGCAGTATTTATGCAATATTCCAAAATGTGAATAAAAGTACGTGGACGGACAGAGAGTGATTGAGAACATGTGTCTCCATATGAAGAGCTTTGCTATCGGTGATAAAGAATGTTGCTGCATCCCAATTTGTGTCCCAAACCATATAGACTGATTTCACGCGGCCGCCATTTTCAAAAGCGAAATCGAGGCTGAGGTGGGAAGAAAACCGGAAGTATCATTGGGAGTTACATAGGAATGTTGTGTAACTGGCTGTATATCTTATCAGCGGGGAGAAAGTGACACAAATTTATCATTTCACCGCCTTCCCGGTGACACAAAGGGCCGTTCTGAATGAATGGTGAATATAAAAAGGGATATCAGAGCTCAATTTCAGCTAAGTTAAGGGAAACGGCACAAGTTAGCTAACATTTTCTTTCCCAAACACACGTTTTAGATGCTCTTTATCAAACTCGAGTTGATAAACTGAATCTTTCACTATATTAGACTTGTCACGATACTGAATTTAAAAAAAACGGCAATTTCGCGCTAACATTTAAGGCAATGTTAATGGCTTTCTTAAACAGCGCTGATTTGCCTTTGTGTTCACGTGTTCAACAGAAATGATTGTGATTGGCCGAGAAGGTCATCAGTTCACCCACCGCTGTATACTGAGCACAAACACAGACGAGCTGAGCGATCTGCTTGATGACTAGACTGATCTTGACGGCTGCTTCGCGCTCCAGTCTCCGTGTATCTGTGTTTGCACTGGGTGAAGAGCGGTAAACTGAGCGCAAACCAAACACAGATACACGGAGACTGAAGCGCGAAGCCGTGAAGATCAGTCGTGTCGAGACATCCGCGCTCAGCAGCGCTTCCATGTTAGCGGGGAAATAGCCGGGTTTAAAACTTCAGTACCAGGACAACACTATTACAGACAACACGAGGGTGTGCTGCAGAGGACTGCAGTGTTTTACTGCTCAAATGGTTACACAGGCTGAAGCAGGAAAGCGTCCTCACAGTGTTTAACCAGTGCCATGAGCTGAAGCCTAGGAGGACACAAGCGTATCACTGAGATTGTGATGTTGTTTGATGCTAAATTGCTTTTAATTGTTTAAAATAAACTCACTAAATACTATTAAAGTGATGGTTACACCATTTTTCTGCATTTTGAAATCTCGGCAACAGCTGGAGGTTTATAGTACACGGCATGTTACTGCAATGTTTACAGTGCTGCTCCTATACTTCCGGGTTTCTCCCCACCGCAGCCTCGCTTTGGTTCTTTAAAATGGCGGCCGCCTGAAATAAGCGTATTATTTTGAAAGGAATATGCCAAAGGTTTCCAGGTGCTCTACTATTTCCAGTAGAATATTGAAGTGTACAACCAACCGTACTCGAACCGCTATTACCCACAATACAATGCACATTGGATGTGAATTAGATTAGAACTACAATCTTGAGTAAAAAGTGTGAACAAGCTACAGAAATAGCAGATGCACAAGACCAATCATCAGGTAGAGAGGCTTCAGTAAAACTATTTTAATGTCTAGCCAACTGGAACATATTTAAATCCCTTTTATAGCGTTATACTTTATAAGCAACAATGTGAACTTCTATAAAGATGCTAACTTCTGTTAACAGACATTAACCTCTAAATCTGTAATTATCCAAACACCCGAGGAGATTTCTCTGCATGAAAGGACTGGTAAACGGCAGATTAACACACTGCTGCTGCTAAATCTACAATAAGGTAGGGAATACCTTATCGTAATAAACTATATATTAACAGGAATTAAATATAGTAGTATATGTATGCATTATAGGAACATAGCATGTGTATCTGACCTCGGTCTGGACCCTCAGCTGGTTGGACAGGCCTTCTTTATCCTGCAGCAGGCGTCTCTCTGAGCTCTGCAGTTTCTCTAGGCTGTTCTTGTACTCCTGCAGCGGCTCTGCTGGAGGTGGAGGTGAGGGTGGAGCAGGTGGAGGCTCGTCCCCGTGTTGAGGAGACCCCCTGTCATCAGTGTGCGCCCCTGAGCGCCCGGTGCGGATGATGGCAGCCCGGGGAACCACGATCCTTACTGCCTCCAGCTCCAGACAGGCGTCTCGGCTCACCTTGCCCAGGTGCAGCACTCCTGGAGACCCGGTGGCCACTCTCGGGCTGTGTTTAGGAGAGCAGATCTTCTGGAGCGGGGCCTCCGTCAGCTGCTCAGGGGCTGGCAGGGGTTTATCTGTCTCCATGCCATCGCCAGGGCCCCGCACGGCCACCACTGACACATCTGACACACACGAACCCACATTAATACATGCATATGTACATGTGATTTTATATATGCACAACTATATGCAATAAAGCGAAAAACAAGGTAAACATGGATTTGTGTGAGGTTCAGCAAACAATGCCTTGAATAACAAAATCAAACATCTATAAAAACACACAAAAATACGTAAAATAATGCAAAAATAAGCATTATTTAAAATAGTAAATTATTTAATATGTTGGCTGTTTTACCAAAACTGCAATAATACTGATTATGATCATTTTGTTTACTATAATCATGATATGAAATGTTTATACTGTTCATGTCTAATGTGAAGCTCAGCTGATATGATGTACAGATCAGCTCACCTTTAATGATCAGTTCAGCAGACATCATTACTGCACACTCCTTTTCCACTTCCAGAACACAACACTGCTGGACACCTCTGAAAACACAACAAACATTTATTCAATATTTAATTTAAATGCATCAACAGTCCATATGACGCCTGCACAGTCAAAAAATAAAATAAACACTACTTTATTATTATATAAATGAACATCTTTAACAAAGAAAATCAACTATACCACCTGTACTCAGCACAATATTGTTAAAACATCAACATAACGAAAAAATAGGAATAAGAAATATAAATATGAATAATTCTAAATAGGAACCATTTCTATAACTTAACATTTTGAATTAAAGTGTAATTATGAAGCATGTTTATTTATTTTTATTTAATTTTCCTCAGATTTAATAAACAGCTATATATATATATATATATATATATGATGTATTATAATGTTAGGATAATGTTATCAAAATGTCTATGTGATTTGTACAGTCAAAAGTTAAAATATAATGAAAATTTTTTGCATTTTATTCAAAATATATGTGTTTTATGATGTGACATACCAGCATCATCTGCACTAAAATATTTACTATTTTTACAAATACTATGCAAAAATATTTTAAACAAATTTCATATGAAAAAAGTGTTTAGTTTTTTTTATTTGAGGTTACGACAAAATAACATTTTAAAAACAACTTTTTAGGCATATATAGGTGCGTGTGAGACCCAATCTGGTGAAATGAGTCAGAAGTCGCACCGTTCTATTTTAAGGTACAGGCCAATAAATGTGAAAAAACTATGAAAAAATACAATTCTTTTTGTAGCTAATTTCACAGAACATTCATTCAGAAATAATCTGTCCAGATTAGTGAGTAAAAGTATTTAAACGACTATTAAAGTTGACTTAAAGCTTTACTAAATTAACTGGAAATGAACATTGCTTTCCTCAACTTCTTTCGTCCCTCTCTCAATATTCTGATCGAGGTAAAGTTAGTTTTATATTCACGCATTTATTCAGTGACAACTTATATTATTCAGCTCCCTATATTACTTACAAAGCCACTTAGAATGTTGGGTCTGAATTTACATGCAAGAATGATTTCACAACAACATTAGCACTATTTAATTGACCAAACAATGTTGTACTTTGGCAGTCATTGGCTGATAATATGATTTCACTATTTACAAATTGCAAAGAATACTTTTCTAAAAGAATAACATTATAGAGAAAGTCTGAATGTGCGAATATAAAACCAACTTTACTCTGGGTATCCCCTGAAAACCAACTTTACCTCTATCTGAAGCGTCAGTATCTCTGCTCTTCAAATATGATGAGTTGTATAAAACCAATCACACAGCTTAAAATGAACACAAATATGTAGCTTTAAAATATATTAAAAAAAACATTGCTAACATTCTGGGTTAACCATTTCACTGTATACTAATGTTTCAGCACTCCTGTGTGCTGTTAATCAGACTGAGCGTGTAACCAACCAGCAGATAAACATGAATGAATCAGGATGGATCAAGCAGAGCTGCTGGTTTACTGTTATGACTGGATAATCCGCCATAAACAGATGAGGTGATGCAGTACATCAATCAAAACCAGCACAGAAGATCTGTTTACTAATCAAGATAAGCTTCAACATAACTAACTCATCAGAAATCCTCAAAGTGTGTCTTCAAAACACAAACACGTGCTGCTGCTGGAGAAATACTCGACCTTTGTGCTCTTTATCTCTGTTTGTTTATCTGGTTAGCGGCTAGTCTGCGTAAACACCACACAAAAATACCAAAACAAGTCATTTTCGGATGGTAAAACTAGTGAAAATAGGTAGCGAGTTTAATCTAAAAAATTCAGTAAGATACACTAAACTCTCTGAATTATAAATATCGATGTTTTAGTCATTAATTCTGCCACGTACCTTGGAGTGTCGAATTCACACAGGCATCTCGAAACCGGAAGCGGCTCAAGATTTGTGACGGAACTGATGAAGGTGGAACCATTGTGTCCAGCACCTGTTTCCGGGGAAAACGGAGCGGTTGTTATGTTTTGGCTGCTGTGAGAAGGTCTGTGTGACATTATTATTATAATATCAGCATTTCTAACTCTATAATTAAAGCCATAATAGTCCAATTAAAATGCAGCAATAAGCGTAAATATAATAGTGCAGTGATTAATGTTAAACACAGCCGGTATATTTGTTAACAGTATATTGATGTGGAGTTTTGTACTGTATAGTTGTTATACAGGAGAGCTTGAGAAACTATTATGATCGCTTATAACTAACCCATGACCATCATACAGTTACTTGATGAATTAAATATAATTATGATACAAAAGGTCCGAATTCTATCCTAATCATAGTTATAATATTTAATCTAAGTCATGTATAAGTAACTATAAATCGAAATTAGGAGCTAAATATCGATTAAAAAGTTCACATAATAGTACACTAGCTCGTAAATAAAAAATAGAAAAACAGTTCAGACTTTTACATTCATAACTACAATTTTAGCTCACAGTTTAGTCTTGTAATGGCGTTTACTTTCCATAATATCATTCTTGTATCCAAATATTTGTACATATCATCACAGAATATGACTTTTTATAATTATGTGCTTAATAATCTGGTTGTTTTGACTTTAAAACTCATAATTGTATTTGTATTAGTAAGCCACAAAAGGTCAAAAATATTAGAAGAATATTAGAATAATTTTAAATGATTACAAAAATAGGACATTTTAAAAATCTGACTTTGTATATTTTTTTAAATGACCATTTAGTCTTTCTTTTCTCATAATTATGACTTTTACCTGTCATAAGTTTAACCTTTTAGCTCATACAATGACTTTGTCAAATAAATTTCAATATTATGATATAGAAAATCTGTTTTAATTTCATATTTATAACTTTTACCTTTATTAAAATTCTTATAATTATTATTTTTTAAATAATTTTGACATTTATCTCATATTTGTTTGATACTTTATACCCTCACAATTACAATTGACCACAGGGTGCAGAAGGTTGTGTGCAGAAGCAGGTCTGTTGTGCTCAAGTGTGTGTGTGTGTGTGAGCAGCAGAGATGGGAGTTCATGGACTCTGGAAGCTCCTGGAAAGCACCGGAAAACCCATCAATCCAGAAACACTAGAGGGGAAGATCTTAGCTGTCGGTATCCTTCACATAACAAAATATAGTTGTATTAAATTATGCATGAAATCAAAATGTACCGTTTATTTTGCTAGCGCACATTATTAGGGAGCAATTAATCCATGCAAGTCAATCAATGGAAAATTACTGGCATAGATTAGTTGTAAACCTAACAATGTGTGCAGGCATAATAAACAATACATTTTGATACGTTTGTTCATCTTTAATCAAAATCTGCTCATCTGCTTCTGCTCTGCAACAGCAGTCCTTCTCTGATGACTTAGATTGGGTGAAATATGCTTAGCCACGCCCCTCCAACCATTAGTTTGCTGTGAGTGAAAGATGAGAGGCGGGGCTCTTAAATAAACCCCACCCCCTACTCAATATTCGATTTAAGTTAGAAATACATCAACATACTGGAATGAAAGTCTGGTGTACACGGACATTAACAGTGCTATTTTAATAAAACAAATCTCAATACAATTTTTAAATTCAATTTTATTTTTAAATATCTTGCATAAATTGTAGTTTTTATTAAGTTAAAATCCACATGAAATCAAAATTGGCAATGTTTATTTTCCAAGTGCACATTATAACTCTTAAGGTGGACAAATATCCCATGCAAGTTAAAAAAATGTTTGTTTTGTTAATCTTTAATCAATATTTTGTAATTTTAATTAACATTTTTATCAAAATCTGTCCATCTGCTTCTGCTCTAGAACAGCAATCATTCCCTCATAATTCTGATTGGATATGCTTAGCCACGCCCTTCCAACCATTAGTTTGATGTGAGTGAAAGATGATAGGCGGAGCTCAAAAATAAACCCCACCCCCTACTCAATATTCAATTGTAAATATCTCAGCATACGTTGACGTCTGAGCGTTTCCTTAATGACTGCCTGACAGACATCAGCATCTGGCTGAACCAGGCAGTTAAAGGTGTTCGAGATCGCGATGGGAACGCAGTGCAGAACGCTCACCTGCTCACGCTCTTCAACCGCCTCTGTAAACTACTGTTCTTCCGCATCAGACCTGTGTTTGTGTACGATGGAGACGCGCCGCTGCTCAAGAAGCAGACCCTGGTGAGATCCACAAAACACACACACATCTCAACATCAACATTTACTCTCAGTCATGTTCATTTCTGTCTTCATGAGTCATAAGAAAATCTAAATAAATATATAGTGTACAGTCCCTCTATGTGATCTTTAAGACAGGGGTGCCCAAACTCAGTCCTGGAGGGTCCATGTCCTGCATAGTTTTAAGTAGATGTGGTGACCTCCAAGTGGGAGGGACTTAAACTACAAGTAGGCTGGGTTTAAGTGGTGTAGGTGGAGCAGATATTAATAAAGCACATCAAGTTACTGTGAGGTTGGGTTGAGGGTTGGGGAAGTTATAGACATTCATAAAGCACAATATTGGACTGTGTGTCATGTACAAGACATTAAATAAATAAAAACTCCAGCCCACTTGGAGCTCGAGGCCCACCCACATGGAGCTGGCTCCGACCTCCGTTTATACCCTTCTTCATAGTTTAGCTCCAACTTCCTTCAACACGCCTGCCTGGAGGTTTCTAGCATGCCTAGAAAGAGCTTGTTGAGATGTGTCTAGTTGGGTTGGACACCTCTGCAGGACACCAGCTCTCCAGGGCCGAGTTTGGACTCCTCAACTCTAGACTTGTGTGCTGTTGGGTCATTTTCACAATCTCTGGGCTGATTTTGAGACTTTCTCTGTGTTTTTATGTTTAATTTAATGGTTTTTGGTGACAAATATTATTTGGACACTTATAAATCTGTATTTGACACAGCTAACTGACTCCTCTTTGGTGATGTTGGGGCTGTTTTTGCCCCTTTGACTTTCATTATAATCACATTAATCGATTGCAAAGTCATGACAGCAGATAATCATGCATATATGGAGAAACATCCATGAACACAAGTTTAGACTAAGATGTACTGTAAACGCCCACCGTTCTGATTGGCTGGCAGTTTTGCATATTAACAGAGCTCGACACAGTGTTCAGTTCTGAAACCTGCAGGATGTTTTTCAGCACTTTGAGCTCTTACACATTTCTCACTTGATTAATCTCGTCCTCCTCATCAGGCCGTGCGCAGACAGCGGAGAGAGGAGACGAACCGAG